>NW_026057577.1:17590053-17693754 GCF_023721935.1 Panthera uncia | reverse complement strand
CCCCCCCTCCCCCCCCCCCCCCCCCCCTCCTCTTCCCCCCCTTCTCCTCCTCCCTGGTCTAAGAGCTCCCAGATTCTCCTCCCCGCAGCTTGAGTAATATCCCCCATCTTCCCTGGATCCTGTTACTTCCCTTTCTACTGCCTAACAAAACCCAGATCTCATAGCCGCAGCCTTCCTTCTGGAACTGGTGAGATTCTCTCCCTGTTGCTTCTGTGCACAGAGACCACATTTCAGGAGCTCTGCCAGGTGGGGCTCATGATCGTTCTAGTCCCCCCACTCCAGGCCTGCTCCCCATCACGCCTTTTCCAGGATGCCTGCCCTCAGCCCTCAGCCCCCCTCTGGGCCCCCTCTGGCCCCTCATGCGCTTGTTGCCCAAGTAAGATTTGACTTTATCATTTCCACTGGAGTCAGGAAAACTCTGCTGCGTTTTCGTGCTGTCAGTCATGAAGTTGAAAGCTCAGTTTGGGGGGAAAAAGCTGTTAGTATGTGTGCTGGGCCGCACGTAAGAAAGTCAGATTTTTTTATTGACGCGTTTTGCTGGGTGACAAGCCCTCTTCTTCATCTTCTGCTGCCCTCCCACATTTTCTTCTTCGTGCTGTCTCAACACTCAAAGGCGATATTTTCTTTTCTTTATTTTACAAGTCTGGCAGGCTTTTCTAGCGTCTTGTATGGTGTCCCTAGAAGACTGTGTCCCTGAGTCTTTTCCGGATGCTGGTTCGTTACTGCCCGTCATTGAATTCTCTCGTTGGCTTGTAAATCACTTTGGAGAAACGGCTTCTCTGCGACGTGGGCTCTGCACGACCGGGCTTGTGGCACATTCATGCAGCTTCCTGTCCCTGAGCCCCATTGACTTGTTCTCCTCAAGTGCATCGCCGTATCTCAAGGGCCCGGTCTCTTATACATTCCATAAAGTTGTGCCGTATAAATAATAATACGGTTTTGGCTGCTGTGGCCACGTAAAAACTCTCAAATGCCACACGGAACACTAAATATCACATCACCCCGTGACAGACGTGCTGATGTATTGGCAGAAGCTCTTGTCTTGGACTAACGCTTCACAGTCTTTACTTTATGATTTTTCTAAACTGTAAGACATCTTTTTCCTCTGACAACCCTTCTTACATTTTTTTAAAGCCATCTCTTGAATGTCTTTTTTTACCCATTCAAACCGTAAATTGGTTCATATAATCTAAACTTGCTAATAGAATGCCCTTCGACTCGGTAGCCTTTTCAAGCATTCCAGCCCGGAATCCTCGAAACACGGTGATCTGTGAGGCAAAAACGTGGGTGATTTCATTTCGGATGGAACAGGGGTTTTTTTGTTTTGTTTTAATTTTTTTAATGTTTACTCGTTTTAGAGAGAGAGAGAGAGAGAGAGGCAGAGTGTGAGTGGGGGGAGGGGCAGAGAGAGGGAGGCCCAGAATCCGAAGCAGGCTCCAGGCTCCAGGCACTGAGCTGTCAGCACAGAGCTGGACGCAGAGCTCGAACTCATGAACTGTGAGATCATGACCTGAGCCAAAGTCAGACGCCTAACCAACTGAGCCACCCAGGCACCCCTCGGATGGAACAGGTTTTTACAACATAGTTTAAGAGAACTTTCTAAGGTTTATCCACACAAGTGACTCACTCACTGTGGGTCCATGTTTCCTTTTATCTGCTCTAAAATGTGGTGACAGAAAGAGAGAACGCAGTCCCCCCCCCCCCCGTTTCAGGAGCATGACCCCTGAGTTCAGCGGTGGAGTCCCCAGGGTGAACGGTTTTGGTGGGGGTGGGGGTGGGGGGAGCTCTGGATGAGGCTGGGGAGCTGGAGCCTCACAGGGCTCGCAGGGGAGTGGCAGGCCTTTCGGAGAACTTGCTGTGCGTTCTGATGTCTTACAGTTCCCTTGACAGCAGATGTCTATGAGAACTCACTGGGAATTGGGCCGTGTTTGAAGTCACACAAAAATAAATCTGGATGGTTAGACGATTTCTCTCTCCACCAGTTTTTCTCTCCTGCCAAAATTTGGAGCGTCACCCTTCTGGAAGAGCACAAAGCTGGGAAATGGGAGGTGGCAGCTGTGCGGTCTGGGGTGTGCGGGGGCCGGTGGGGGGGCATGGAGTTTTCTCGGAGACCTCACTGGCTGACCAACTTCAGACCTAGCACAGGGCCTGGCCTGTGGGGGCTCACTGAGTGCTTGCGGAATGAATGTTTACAGGTGCCTTGCACCCACACGAGGGTTTTAGGGCTCCCTTATAAGCTGCTGTGGGGGCAGGGAGGCCTTTCGCATAGCGATGCGTTCTCAGATTTTAACCTTCTCTTACCTTGTACCTGTGCTCTGCCGGTTCAACCACACGCAGGTCTTCTTTGATGTGAGGATCGGAGACAAAGATGTTGGCAGAATTGTGATTGGCCTCTTTGGAAAGGTTGTGCCCAAGACTGTGGAAAATTTTGTCGCTCTGGCCACAGGCGAGGTAGGTCTCAGCTGTGGGTCCCTTAACTGTGCACAAAATGGGGTCTCCCTTCTTTTAAGCCCGGCGTAAATACAGATGTTTTCTGGGAAAATAAGTGTGGAATTAGCAGGTCCAATGAACCCGGGACGTCTTAACAGTATTTTACTTTATTTTTGTACAAAATCTTACTCTTTGGGCACCCTGTGTCCTTGGGGTTCTAGAAATTGAGGGGAACTGCATCATGTGAAAACGCAGATTGCTCTGTTTTCACTTATTCACATTAATCCTTGACTTCCACAGTTGGTTTCTTTATTTTGGGTCTGCTAATGAGAACATTTCTATTAGTACCTTGTTGCAGGGACCTCATCAGGTTCTGCCGATAGCTCGTGTCATTTTCTCATTGTGTCCTTTCCAGATAAACGCTGGGGTTTATCTTTTGGTGTGGGTTATACCTACTCATATATTCAATTGACATAATCTCTTTAGAAAGGCTACGGATATAAAGGAAGCACATTTCATCGCGTCATCAAAGATTTCATGATTCAAGGAGGAGACATCACCAGTGGGGACGGCACTGGCGGTAACACTGTCTTTTGCATTTTTCCTTTTCTGTCTACCAAACTGACACCTCAGATCAAGTCAGTGTATCCACCCCATGAAGTGAATTCCCAGGTTCAGGAAACCAATTCATCAAGACCACCAGACTAATTCTTCAGAAGCACAGGGTTTGGGCCGGGGGGGGGGGGGGGGGGGGAGGGCAGGGGGAGGACCTCATCTACCAAAATCTAGTCCTAGGTGTGAATGAGTGAGGCTTCCTAGTTTTGTTTTGTTTTTTTTTTTATCTTTTTTTAAATTTATTTTGAGAGAGAGAGAACACATGGGGAAGAGGGAGAGAGAATCCCAAGCAGGCTCCACACCACCAGCACCGAGCCTGACGCAGAGCTTGAACTCACAAACCGCGAGATCGTGACCTGGAGGCTTCCTAATTTTAAACAGTATTGCTTTGGTGTTCCTTATCTTTTCGTGGTGGAGATATATTCATCCAGTAGACCACTGTGCAGTTTTTAAAATGCTAGATTCCCAGTTTGCAACAGTAGAGAAGGCTATCTGACACAGGAAGGAAAGGTTGAGTATAACACTGTGTGCACTCTGGGGTGGCAGCCAGCCTCAGACGGGGATGCAGGAGAGGAGAACTTGCAGGGGAGGCCACCACTCTGGGAGGGCGAGGCTGGAATTTAGGAGGCAGGATTACAGGTGGCTTTACCCCTTTCTTTCAAAATTCTTTCATTTTGTTGTCAGCTTTTCCTGCAACACTAATAATAAAAAGTAACAGAGGAGTTGTCAAAATTATAATATACACGTTTGTAAACAAAGGCAGAGCCCTGTGAAGCACAAATAATTAACCTTACGCAACGTCGGATATCCCTGAGGCTGTGGTTCCTCACTGCGGATTGCAGGTGCCCAGCTCCCTGGAACGTCTTCCCTTGGGATCGCCGGGAGTTTGTGACCTGGACACACACCATACCTACAGCCACATTAGGATTTCAGTTTCATTCAGGTTTAAGATTTCCAGTTCAGCAAATAACTTGCTGTGATGGGTATTAGATTGCTAACTTTTTAAAGAAACACTCGGGCTGTGTGCAAGCTCTATTGCTAAGTGTATGCTTACCGCCATGGCTTATCTATAACAAAATGGCTACCATTCAGCCCTCGGATTGGCCGGGTCCTTCGGGAGAGTTACTTTCACTCCCTGCCAAAATGCCACAGGGGTATGGGGATGTAGAGTGGAGTAGAGAAGTGGTTCGGGTGACTCGGGTCAGTGGGGCCAGGGTGAATGCCTGGGGAAGCAAGCCCCCGCTGCTGCAGAGCTGGGCCTCTCTGGAAAAGCCTGCAGGTCCGGTGGCAGTGTCCTTTGAGACCCGCATCATCTCAGGGTCCCGCCCTGGGGCCAGGCAGGAACAGTGACTGAGCTTTCCTGTGGCCACTTTCCTGCTTTTTTCTCTCCCTCTCTTTGCCTTCCCTGCCGTGTGTGTGCACGCACATCTTGAGTTAAAATTCTCTGAGTTTTGGAGGGAGGACCTTTTGGATCCCTTCACTTCAGTCTCGATCTCTCTGTGAGCAGAGCTTTCTCCAGGCCACCTCATCTGTCCCTGACCAGTCAGCTGTGAATCGCTTGCCTTGGACACCCACTCCTGGTCCGTCTAACTGAGCCAGGATGTTAAGGTTGGCAAGTGAGGGATAAGGAGCCCGGCAGAAGGGGAGGCGGAGGAAGTGGGTGTGGCAGGCGTTCCAGGTGGGAGAGGACAGAGCAGACACTTCTCATGGTCTCTCCGGCTGTCGTGTGGGGAAACCATGTTCCGCTCCACTTGGGGCTTTGCCAGAACTCCAGTCAACACGCCCACGTCTGGTTCTTCTGTTCAGGGGTTGGATCGCTGGGTGCTCCGGTTGCTACCACCCTCTGTCTCCTGATGAGACCGGAGGTCATCGTGCCTGATGACCTCCTGGCGGGCTGCCCTTGCTCAGAGCGCTGACTCAGGAGGGAGCAGCAGCTTTAGTGACAGAAAGTCCTCTGACTTTCCAGTTCTGCTGTGCAGTTTTCAAACTTTGGAACCCCTGTTGCCTCACTCACAATGGGATTGAGAATACCTGTTCTGTAGGGCTGTGAGAATTAGCTGAGGGTGGCAAGTGCTAATTGCATCACGGTTGGGTGCTGAGGTAGGAGTGACACAGGACAAGTGACTTGAAGCTCCGGACAGAGATTGAGCCAGGAGGATGGCTCACCCGCCTTTCCATGTGGCTCTATGATGTCATCCTGCCCTTCACTTCCTTAGTTCAGAGTGAATTGTTGGCTTAGCCAACGTCGGGGTCTTGCTTGGAGGCCAGAAGGTGCTGCCACGTCTTTTGTGTTTATCTGAGCGTCTGGAGCCAAATTGTATCACCTCCTTTATTTTCCTTTGTTTTACCATCTTTTCCCCCTTCCCCACCTCCAGAGGTTAACCAATTCTATTAAAACCTTATGTCTCCCTTTGAAGAATTTACTTTCATATAACATCTGGTGATTCTCCAGATTCTCTTTTTTTTTTTTCCACTTTGTCTCACCCAGGTATAAGCATTTATGGTGAGACATTTCCAGATGAGAACTTCAAACTGAAGCATTATGGCATCGGGTGGGTCAGCATGGCCAACGCTGGGCCTGATACCAATGGCTCTCAGTTCTTCATCACCTTGACCAAGCCCACCTGGTTGGACGGCAAACATGTGGTATTTGGAAAAGTCCTTGATGGAATGGTAACTTGATATGTTATTATTTCTCATTCAAAGTCTTCTATTTATAATGAAGGACTTTCAGTGATTTATTTTCATCTTAAAATGTGTCTGTTAGAGGTTCATCATTATATGATGACTGGCTTCTTCAGAGGTGAATAAACTGGTATTTTATTTTTAAAATTTTTTTAATGTTTATTTTTGAGAGAGAGAGAGAGACAGAGCGCGAGTAGGGGGAGGGGCAGAGAGAGAGGGAGACAGAATCCAAAGCAGGCTCCAGGCTCTGAGCTGTCAGTACGCGGAGCCCAATGCGGGGCTCGAACCGATGAACCGCGAGAACATGACCTGAGCCAAAGTCACACGCTTAACCGACTGAGCCACCCAGGCGCCCCATATTGTGGTGTTCTGACTGTTAGGAGCACCGGGGCAAAAGCTGGAGACTTGACGTGGAAACACTGAGTACTTAATTTATCTTACTACTTGATATAAATGAAAACTTTTTTAATGTAACCAAATAAGACTCAGGTCCCATATGTGTACACAGTAGAATAATATTCTGCCTTAAAAAGGAAGGAAATCCTGTAACATGCTACGACGTGGATGAACCTTGAGTATGTTAAGTAAAATAAGCCAGTCACAAAAAGACCGGATGATTCTACTTTGGTATCTAAAGTAGTCAAATGCACGGAAACATGAAGGAGAATGGTGGTTGCCAGGGGCTGGCGAGGAGGAAGAAATGGGAGTTGGTGTTCAGTGGGTGCAGAGTTTCAGTTTTGCAAGATGAGAAAGTTCTGCCCACGAGCCGTGCACTGTGAATATACGTAAGACTGCTGCATTGTCCATGTAGGAATAGGTAAGATGGTACATTTTATGTTATGTGTTTCTTACCGCAATTAAATATAAACTGTTAAAAAAAAAAAGACACTGAGCCCCAGGTGCTTCAGGACACAAACAGGTCACTTTCGAAGTCACAGTACAGCAACCAAAACTGCTAGAGAGAACTCAGATTTCTGCTGGTCTGTCTGAAAGAATAGTGGAGGGGTCTGACTTATAATCCATGGGAACACATCTTAAAATCCTTACTGTCTTCAGTTCCCAACACTTCTCCTTAGCAGCTAGCTGCCCACAGAAGCTCCCAGCTCCTAAACTAGCACCTGTAAGGTCCGCTCACCCCAACCCTGGACCATTCTTGACTCCCCTGCCCTCTTCCATATTTGATTTTGTTTCATTCTCAGGTCCGAGTTCTGCCTCTTCCCTCCAAACGTTAGCTCCGTTATGGCGATTCTTCCCCACCTTCTCCCCACCTTATCCTGATTCTGCCCATCGAAAAGCCAGGAACCGAGCTGACCCCCCTCAGAACCTAACCCACAGGGCAAGCAAGTATTCAGCCTGCACTGCTGAAGATAGGGTTCTCACGGGCGAGTGAGATGAAATATGGCCAACACGGATGACTTCGCAGCTCACTTTACATCCTGTCACAATAAAGAACAGGCCTGTGTTCTCACGAGACGTCACTGTCCTCACAGGACTGTATTCTTACCCAGTCACAAGTGCACCACTCCGCCAGCGTCTTAGGGAACTCTGTTCTTGGCGTGAGCCGAATGGGGGTGTGCGTGTGTTCAACCAGTCTGGGTTTTTGACGAGTGGGCCGAACCAGGTTTTGAACGGTTTAAAAGTAAACTGGTTCAGACGTTCCCGCAATGAGTGTTGTGGAATACATCACGCTAACCCGTGAGAGAATGAAGAGTGCACGTGTTGTGTTTTCTTCTTCTGGTCACGGTTTTTCTAGATCTTCTGACCTCTCGATCTTCTTATGGCTGTAACTGACTGCACTGAATTCCTTCCACCCACTGGGGTGCATCCTAGGAGACCTGCCTGGCCTCAGAGGAACAGTCCTTAACATTCTGAGTCATAGACTTCTTTGAGAGATTAATGACAACTATATTCTCTCCAGAAAAAAAAAAAAAAAATCACCAGACGTTTTTCTCCAGAAGGAAACAATCGTGTGTGTGTGTGTGTGTGTGTGTGTGTGTGTTTCGTACTGTTGCCCTCTTTGTCTCAACCCTGTGTGGGAAGCAGGTCAGAAGCCAGTATTCCTAGTCCTGGACAAATCCTCCCTCCTTCAGTGTGAAGCGTCAGGTGTGTGCAGCCTTCCCGGGTAGAGATAGGGCTTTCACGCCACTGTGGGGTTGGGGGCTCTAACTCAACCTGGAGGTTAATGGCTGGGGTCGGCTTGAAAATGGACAAACCCAGACCCCGCTCCACTTCTAAGGCTGCCTTCTGACCTGGTTTCTTAACGCCTAGACCGTTTACAGGGCAGAGCAGAAACTGATCCATGCTCCACGTTAACTCTTACGTCGGGTGTGAAGCAGGAAGAAATGTATTTCATGAGAGCCATGTGTGTACAAAAATATCTAATTATGTTTAGAATATAAAATGCTAATTAACAGAGGGAAATTCACAAATACGTTCTTTCACTAGCAAGGGAGTGGATACATTTTATTCTGTTATATGTAAATTTCCTGAATATGGTAAGTTTACCATGGTTGGCTTGTGTGGTTCTTGAAATCATACGAAGGTCAGCGGGGGGGGAGGGGTGGAGAAAACCAATAAAAAGCAAAAACGAAAAAACAAAAAAACCCCTAAAAACAACAAAAAAAACCCTAAAAACAACAAAAAAAAACCCTGGTTTCCCACTTGGGCTTTCAGACTGGGCAGCGATTTCACCTTCTGACCGCCACGGTTGCCAGTCAGAAGCGAGCCATGGGTCTGCTTGTCTTTCCTAGACAGTGGTCCACTCCATAGAACTGCAGCCAACTGATGGGCACGACCGTCCGCTCACCGACTGCACCATCGTCAGCAGTGGCAAGGTAGACGTGAAGACACCCTTCGTGGTCGAGGTCCCTGACTGGTGATACAACAGGCAGAAAACAAAGAACACGCTCTGGCAGGGATGCGTGCGTGTGTGTGTGTGTGTGTGTCTTTTGATTCTCCAAAGTTATTGTTTGCCTTTCTGTTTTGTTTTGGTTTGTTTTTACTTCTGTTTTCTACCCCCGATCACAGGGAAGTTCAGAACATCAGCCACTCAGTGTTTACTTTGCATGAACTGCAGTAAATCACTTGCCTTGGGACTTTGCACTTAGAAGACTTATCCTCTTTCTCCAATGGTGCTATTTTTAAACTAGAAGACTTTGGATGATCTCTTTTCTTTCTATGAGCACAATCATTATTCTGCTGAATTAAATGTGATCCTCAGGTTGAGGGATGCTGAAGATTTGTCTGAAGAAGATGGGGACATGAAGTTTGTTATTTTATATTCAAACAAATTCTCTGCAGATAAAGAGAGATGTGACTAGTGCAATCAGATATATGTCATCGGGACTTTTACCTGGTGGAAGGTGCTTCTGTGTTCTCTATATTAAATGCTTTTTATATAGGTCAATTCTTTTTGCAAGAGTTTTTTTCTTTTTTTTTTTTTTTTTAGTTTAAAGTTCTTTAAAAAAAAAATCCATGTACAAAAATATACGTACTCTGATGTTAACAGTGAACAGACTAGAGGGGGTTCTGCCCATCAAAATACCAACACGATTGGCTAATTTGGGATGGGAATGCACACAAATGACGCCTGACCACATCCCAAACACTTGAGCGGATTAACTCACTAATTTTTAGTCACTGTAACAGTTTGAGAAAGTTCCCTTGAGTCCCACTGCAACAAAAGGGCACCTTTTTTTCCTAGTTACACAGTGGGCACGAAGATTCGGGCTGTGCTCAAACCGGATGAGAAAGTGGAACCCTCCTGGGGCCTTGCTGGAACATACCTGGCTGGAACAGAGTGCCTGGCCTCAAATGGGGGCAGGCTCTGCTCAAAAACGGCCCCGGTGCTTCTCCTCTAGGACCCACGCAGTCAGGACCCCCCCAGGATTCCAGCTCTTCAATAAAAAAAGAAAAAGAACAGTAAATAAATTTTGAGAATTACCTTTGAAAAAAATTCCATCTCTTGGGCTGTATTCTAAGCAAATTGTTTCATCTCAACAGGATGGGAGATGAAATGAGCATTCTCACTGCCGACGGGGGTGTTAGCTGCTGTAACCTTCTTGGTGAGCAACCTGCTCATTTTTTTTTTTTTTTCTAAGAAAAATTCACTGAAGGCCTTCAACATGCCCGGTACCAGTTTGGAGTTCCAGAACAGCAAGAAAAGGACCCCACGGAACTTACATTCTAGAGCTGGAGACGGAATAAATAAGGTGACAGGGTGCTGATGGGGTGAGGAAGAGACACCCATGTGTGTGAAGCAGGTGAAAGAGGAGCCCTGTTTGGTCAAGGAAGCGTCTCCTGAGGGGACGTTGGAGCTGAGGCCTGAGGCTGACAGGGTAGGTGGGGGTCAGGCAGAGAGGCCAGCAGAGGCCGGAGGGTCCCCAGGTGAGAAGGTGTGGGTTCCGGGGCTGCAGAGGAGTCAGGCTGAGACTGGATTGTGCAGGCCTGGGTGCCACAGCCGGGTTCTTCCATTATACACCGTACAATGGGGAGCTATCCGTGTTAAGTTGGGGAAGGGTGTGACGCGGTCTGCATTGAAGAAAGATTATTTTGTCTGCTATGAGGAGAGTTGTTTTTTTGTTGTTTTTTTTTTTTAATAGGGGAGCTAGTTTACACATCAAGAAACTCAAATGGCACCTGGGTGGCTCAGTCGGTTAAGTGTCTTTGGCTCAGGTCATGATCTCACGGTTTGTGGGTTTGAGCATGGGAACCTGGGGCCTGTTCGGATTCTGTGTCTCCCTCTCCCTCTCTGCCCCTCCCCTGCTTGTGCTCTCTCAAAATACACATTTTTACAAATCAGAAGAAAAAAAAAGAAACTCAAAGCATTCACATCCGTATTTTAAGTCCTATTCCTGGCACTTTGCTTTTGAAAGAGATGTGAAATGGTCATGGGCCCCAGTGTTTGGTTGGTCCAGCACCCAGTTCTCCCTGCCATCTGGGCATGGCTGCCCATTTTCTTTGGGGAATCACACCACTGCTGCAAGTATTTCGTATCAGTAGGGGAGGCTGACCCTACGGACGGGTACATCCATGGCCTGCCAAACTCATTTATTAGCTCACTTGACAGATATTTATTGAGGGCTGGGTAGAGCTGCTCACAGTGACAGCCTAGTGGTCCCCATGAAGACAAATAATTCAAACATTTACCACATGAATATATAGCAGGACATCAGGTAGGTGTAAGTCTCTGGAGAGAAATAGCACAGAGAGAGGACAGAGTGAAGAGGTGAGGTGGTCCGGGAAGTCCTGAGTGTAGGCTGAAGGAAGTGAGGGGGCAGCAAGCCCGGGGGACACAGAGGGAAGAGTGTGTGAGGCAGTGGGCCTGGCTGATGGTCAGGCTGGTGGCTTCAAGAAACATCAGAGTCCGGGTGTGCAGAGTGAGGGTGGCAGGGGGTGAGGTGGAAGAGGGAGCAGGGATGTCCTGAAGGCTAACCAGACATTCCTTCACCCTGGGCCCCGTGACTGGCTCAGGGAAAGGTGTTTGACCCAAGTCATGGTAATGAGTCTCAATCGTGGGACTCCCAGTGGAAATATTGGGAAAGAGTGGCAGTCTTTCCTCTCAGAGACTGTACAGGAGCAAGGCTGAGAATGAAACTGACACAGAGGGAAGCGGATCCAGGAAACTGAAAGATGTATTCCGGAAAACACCATAGAGCCCCTGAGTCCCGCCATGCCTGAAGCCAATCTCCACCCCTAGCTTTTTAGCTATGCGAGCTAATACATTTCCTCTTTTGCTTAAGCCAGGGCAAATTGATTGTGACTTGGAAGCTAACATCTTTGTCTAACACAGCAATATCGAATAGTTTTAAGTACAAAGGTGTGAATTGCGGGGGTGCATGGCTGGCTCGTTGGGTAGAGCATGCGACTCGACCTCAAGGTTTTGAGTTTGAGCCCCAAACTCATAGAGTTTATGGAAAAAAAAAAAAAAGATGTGAACTGCAGGCTTATTTATGATACCAAAATCCTGGAAGCAACTTGACTGTCCCAGAATGGTTATAAAATATATGTCCTGTAACAGAAGAACATGTGTTCATTAAGACGATGATACAAAACTTAGAGTAACATGAGAACATGGTTGTTTTTGAGAAAAAAGTAGAAATTTTGGATGCAGCTTGATCTCAAGTATGTAAATGCATTCTCAGAAAGCAAATGCAACAACATATAAATTGACATGAAGAAAATAAATTGGGATTTTTAAACTCTTATGTTTATGGTTTTTTTTTTTTTTTTTTTTTTTTTTACCTTTTTGGTCTCCCAATTTTTCTCTAAGATATATTTCTAATAATTAGAAATAATCTATTTTTTTAAATTATTTTATTTTAGACAGTACAAGCTGGGGAGAGGGGCAGAGGGAGAGGGAGAGGGAGGTAGAGAATCCCAAGCAGGCTCTGCACTCAGCGTGGAGCCCGACGTGGGGCTCGATCCCACAACCCTGGGACCATGACCTGAGCTGAAATCTGGAGCTGGCCTATCCAACTGAGCCACCCAGGTACCCCCAAAAAAGGCTATTTAAAAAAGTTTTTTAAGGTAACATGTCAGGAAATTGGCAACAAATACCTGTTAGATATATGAAGTGCCTTAAGTTTCATGTCAGAGGGCACATGAGCCACTGATGGCTCCATGCACAGGAGCACAGAGTTCGCCCTGTAGTGCTTTTATTAGCATGAGCATAATCATAGACCTCTCTCTAGTGACAAAGCAAAAAGGGGTTCATTTTCAAAGGGCTGAAATTCTGAGACCACTTATCGCCCACGTAGTAAATTGTCAGGCAAGGTGCTATGTGCCAGGCGGCTGATAAGCTCACAACACACACCCTGTTCAAAGCTGTTTCTTTCTCGTAAGCTCAGAGTTGCGCCTTATACCAAAACCATGGGCAGACTCACAACTCTCAACTACTGCTTTACAAAAAGCCTCTACTTTCTGCAAAAGCTTTTGAAACTAACAGTTCACTCTTTTGGCGACTGTGCGGTGAAAAGGAAACATAGTAGCCAAGGGCGTATACAGACTCAGAGGAAAATTATACTGGCCATCACCACCAACGTGCCCAAATTATTAAAATTTTGATCCCGAATCACTTTAACAAACAGTTTAAAACATTGCGGTATCCTTAGCCATACATTGTTTTATTCTAAGTGCTATTTTGCAATTTCGAGGATCATCAAATAAGATAAATTCTAGTCAAATTTATTCTTGGGACAGACTTGATTAGAATGACACTTTCAAAACTTTTAACTACTCCATTTCGGATGAGTTTTTAGGTTTTGAACAGAACTCACCAGCCTCATATTTTAGTTCAGCCGTTTTGAGTTACATAAAGACAAAAACATGGCAAGGATTTTATAGCAGGAAAAGGATTTGTTTTTGT
Organism: Panthera uncia; assembly: GCF_023721935.1. Classification (NCBI taxonomy): domain Eukaryota; kingdom Metazoa; phylum Chordata; class Mammalia; order Carnivora; family Felidae; genus Panthera; species Panthera uncia. Next base: position 17,680,658 of record NW_026057577.1, on the reverse strand, counting down.
TTTTAACATTCCTATAATTCAGAGGGCTGAAGAAATCTTTGATCTGGAAGGCTTGGAAATCCAAAGCCCCCTCAAGGCATTTTTTTTTTTTTTTAATTAAGAAAGAGGAAAAACAGTATTTGTAATGGAAAATTTTTGTGCTGTTAAGTACCTAACGGCTTTCACTTAAGTCTGTAATTCATCTTGTGGACTTCAGATTTCGGCCAAGCCTAAGTTTTAGGTGTGATATAACATCACCTGCTTGGAGATTCGCTAGTGTTGCTGACATTCTCGAGTGATGGAAAGAAAACCAGCACTAAAGCAGAATTACAGTGGCTAGTCACAGGAATCCTGTCTGGAAGAGGGGGGAAGAAAAGTCCATCTCACAAATATTAAAGTCACAACAATATGCAACCCCAAATCCACACGTGGAATTTTCACCCTATGACTACTTCTATGAGAACGCTCGAGGCTCTCAGATTTGGAGGATCTGGAGAGAACTCAACATGCCAATATGCCCCCACCGCCCACTTCTGAACTTTTATTAGGAGTCATCTGTTGCCACATCCACTAATTTTTGAGAGGGTGGGAAGGATTTTTCTTCCCAGTGTGCTATTTAAAGTGCTATTCAATTGGCTGTTCAAACTCTGGTCCCTTTCTGTCCTAGGTGGCAAATAGTATGTCCTGTAATTTGGATAGATATCTCCATTTGAAATTGTTCTTTTTTTTTTTTTTTTTTTTAATGTTTATTTTTGACAGAGAGAGCAGGCAAGTAGGGTAGGGGCAGAGAGAGAGGGAGACACAGAATCCGAAGCAGGCTCCAGACTCCGGGGTGTCAGCACAGAGCCCGACACAGGGCTCGAACTCATGAACCATGAGATCATGACCTGAGCTGAAGTTCGCCGCTTAACTGACTGAGCCACCCAGGCGCCCCTAGATACCTCCATTTGGAAACCTGAATCTTTTCTTCCAACCTGGATACAAAAAGAGGTCTGTTTCCTGTGCCTCTTCTGGGCAGCAGGACCCACACTGTGACGAGACGTCAGGAGGAGAGGAAGAAGAAGTGGTCAGCCTGGAGCAGAGAAAATTCAAGACTTCATTTGTCCCTGTCACAGCAGACCTCAGAACTCCTGAACTGCTTCCCAGCCGTGTACAAGCTGTTCACTCTGCCTCGCCAGCCTCCCACACGCGTTTCTGCTCCCCGTGGCTTTAGGACTCAGTACAGGGCTCCCTCAGGGAGCCCTCCCTGGAAACTTCCTCCCCAGGGGGATCTAACTGCTTGCTTACTTACTTACTGACCTGCTTGCTGTCTCCCATCTCCTCTTGGACTGGAGGCTTCTCTAAGGCAAGGATTAGATCTTCATTGTAATCCTCCCCCTCCCCGGTATTTTACACATAACTGATGCCCAGCAAGTACATTCAGAACTGGTAACCAAAAACAATAGGTCTGCATTTATACCATGAGGTACTTAAAATCTCGCAGGACCATAAATGTTGTTAAACGCGGGCATGCATCTTCCCACTGTTTCTGCTTTCCTCAAAGACTGTAATCTTCTAACAACTTACGCTTTTCCTCTTTACCTTCTGAGTGGAGGTGTGAAGGGCTTGGTAGAAGTAGATGGTCCAAAATGAGGTGGGCGTCAGACATTAAAGAGGAAGAAACCCAGGGGATGGTGAGGTTAAGGGGCAGTGTCTGCGGCGGATGCTAGCTGGCTTCAGTGTCAAACCGTGGTCATGAGCGTGGCTGGCTGTGGGCAGCTGGTGGAGAACCAGGCCCCAGGGGAGTACTTTGGATTTGACCTGAGAGGTGATGAGAAATCACTCTCTCCAGCCTTCAGTACTGTGGAAGTCATGGCATCCGCTCTGGAGACCACGGTCGAATCTTCATTTGTTGGGGGCTTCACGTGGCCTGCCTGGGGGAGGGGGTCAACGACAGAAGTGCGTACATTCACCCCACACACCACCTGGAGACTCAGGTAGGCAGCAGTATGGAGCTCTCTGTGCTTTGCTTTGTTCCCGACCCTCGTGCAAGAAGCGAAAGAGGCTTCAGCACAAACCGATCACCACAGTGGGAAAGATCTAGGCGAGCTTCCTTCAGCTGGGCGGCGGGGGGGGGGGGGGGGGAGAGTGTTGCATCTAGTTTTGCTTTCATGCTGCTGCAGATGAAACTCATAAAGGAGAAGTCACAGTATATCCACTGGAGAAAGAGACCAAGAAGGAAAGGGTTTATCCCCAAACCTGGAGCTCCCTGGGTGACGGGTCCTGTTTGCATTCAGGCTGCTACAACAAAGTACCATCGACTGGGTGGCTTACAAACAGCAGAAGTCTATTTCTCACCATTTTGGAGGCTGGTGGCAAACTTGGGGACTGGTGACGAACCTCTTACTGGTTTAGGACTCACGTGTTTTTGCGACAGCCTTGCATGGTGGCAGCAACGAGGGAGTTCTCTGCCCTCCTGCCCTAATCACCTCCTAAAAGCCCCGCCTCCAGAGATCATCACACAGGGGAGTGGGTTTCAATGTATGAATTTGAGGGGGACACAAACATTCAGCCTATAGCAGGTCCCGACCTCCCACCCCCAGCCCTCATCAATGAACGGCACCACCATCGGCCTAACTGTGCCGGCCAAAAACCCATCCTTGACTTCTTTCTCCCTTCCTTTTACCCTCCACGTTCAAGTCCACCAGCAAGTTCACCAGTAGCTGTGCAATAGATCTCACATATCCGTGTCTCATCCTCGTCCCTGCTACCACCCTAAAACAGAAGGTCATCTCTCACCCAGATTATTCAAGGGGCCTCCTAACAGTCTCTCTGCTTTGGATCATGCACGTGGCCAGTCTATTCTCCACGAGCAGCCAGAGTGATCTTGTTAAGTTGGCTCAAGAGGGACAAACCATGTGCATGACCCCAAACTGACGATCGCCTGCTGCTGTTTGCCAGCTGTCTGGAGGGTTTCTAAAAATTCATGTTTTAAAATGTCTCATGCCTAATTAATAAATGAATATGAAAGATAAAAATAAAATTTGTCAATAAACCTGAATAAAATAAAATAGATCACATCCCTCCTATGTACAACCCATCAATGGCTTTCCATTGCACGCAGGCTAGGAGTCAAACTCTCGAAGGCCACCTCCCGAGGGGAGCCCTGTGGGATCTGGCCCCAGCCCCTCACTATGCTCCACATTCTCTGGCTTTCCATGGGGAGCTTGGCTACAGCTCTCTCCTGATTCAGGGCTTTAGAACCTGCTGATGTCTCTGTAACACATTCTCCCTACTCGCATTCTTTGCCCAGCTAATTCCTCCAGCATTCTTCAGGTCTCAGATTCAATGTCACTCACTCAGGGAAGGTTCCTGCCCTGCCCCAATCTAAATTAGGTATCTTCTCTATGCATAAGTAAACCTTCTTCATAGTCCTTCAGAGCCCTTGACACACTTCAAAATGACAAATTTTGGGGGCTTTTAGGCATCCAATATCACATTATTCTGTAAGTTCCATGAAGTCAAAGATTCTAGTTTACTCGGTTTCAAATTTAGAAAGATATCAAGGATTTAGAAGGACATTTTCCTGCCTTCTGTGCTGAGGAAAAATTATGATGATAACCAGATATAACAGTTCTTGTGAAGGAAGACAATTTCTAAGTGTGATGGTTCTTATCTTTTACTACATTTAAAATACCTTGTTAGTTTTGTTGAGATGCTGACGGGTTGGACTGTTGTCCTAAAGGTATCACCAGCCTTCTATTGTACCATCCTGACTTGATTTAACTTTGTGTCTGGTTCCCCTAGAAGTATTGAGGGTTTTTTCTTTTAATCAAAAAAAAATTGAAACATATAAAAAAATACACAACATGAAAGTACTTTGAAATGTCCTAGGGTTACAGTTCTCACACTTTCTGTGCACAAGAATCATCCCAAGGGCTTATCAGATCTCCAGGCCCCAGGTTCAGAGCATCTAAGACTGTAGGGGCAGGACCTGAGAAATTATATTTCTAACAAGTTCTTGGATGATGCTGGTCCTGGGTCCAAACTTCGAAAACCACGCCCTATGGTGTCACACAACCATGGTTTGTAATCACTGAATTAGCTTAATCATTTGTTAACAGGAGAGTTTAAGAAATCATCCAAGTGTGTGGTTACCCAACCTATTACCACTCTGTATGTGAAGTTCATGAGCAAACTGTAGAAAACGGTTGTTTTCAGAACAATCGGGATATAATGAAACATTATGGGAACTTGGGAAGATGTTAGCAAATCCTAACTCAAGGTCATTGACTCCACATGCATCTACGAAGCTTCTGCTGTGGAGCACGTAGCCAGCATTGAGCTGGGGCTGGGAAGACAGGGTGCTGGCTACCTACTCCTTCCACAGTGGCTCCTGAGATCTACTCCTGGCCCCATAATGGAGATGGAGTGTAAACAAGTCAGAAAATGGCCCTGCTCTCACAGAGTTCATGTTCTTTGGTTAAATGCTAAGAAGGAACACTTTGCTATGATACACAGTAAGCCAGAGAAAGACAAGTATCATATGATTTCACTTGTATGTGGAATCTAAAACACAAATGAACAAACACACAAGCAGACTCAGATACAACCTGGTGGTTGCCAGAGGGGAGGGGAGTGGGGAGATGAGCAAAAGAGGGTGAAGGGCATTACGAGGCATGAGCTTCCAGTTATAAAATAAGTCACCGCGATGAATAGTACAGCACAAGGAATATAATCAGCAATAATGTAATAACATCGTATGGTGGCAGGTGGGGACTACACTTACCGCGCTGAGCACTGTGTGATGTACAGAATTGTTGACTCATTAATGTTGTACACCTGAAACTAATATATTCAACAATACTTCGACAATAAAAATTCTAAAAACTCATGGTGCAGAGTGGGACCAACGAGGGGCTCTTTGTGGAAGGAATATTTAAGCTGAGACCTAACAGGTGAGTATGAGCATCTTCTCAAGGGAGACAGAAAGGGTGTTTCAAGCAGAGACCGGTAGGAGTTGGGTCTTTAGGGGGTAATTAGGGTTTGGTGCCCTTGTAAGAGGCTCCAGAGAGATTCCTTGCCCCTTTTCCACCATGTGAGGACACGGCAGAGAACGTTCATCAGACACTGAATGTGCCAGTGCCCTATCTTGGACTTCCCAGCTTCCAGAACTTTGAGAAATAAATTTGGTTGTTCATAAGACACCGTGTCTGTGGCATTTCTGTTACGCAGCCAGAACCACTAAGACAAGTACCTCCCTGTGGCCACCTGCCACCCCAGGGCTAAATTGATGTTCTCCTGAGACTGGGTCCTGCACGAAGTATACAAGTCAGTAACCATTAAAGAAAGGTAGTTCGAGGCGCCTGGGTGGCTCAGTTGGTGAAGTAGCGACTCTTGATTTTGGCTCAGGTCATGATCTCACAGTTCGTGAGTTCAAGCCTGTGTCTGGCACCATGCTGATGGTGCAGAGCCTGCTTGGGATTCTTGTTCTCTCCCTCTCTCGCTGCCTCTCCCCTGCTCATGTGCACTCTCTCTCAAGATAAATAAGTAAACTTAAAAAAAAATGGTTGTTCGTAAACCATCTGTCATCTTCACATCCCTCAAACAGTGGTTCCCAATATAGGTGAGTATCAGAATCACCTAGGCAGTTTTTCTCAGTAACCAAAGACAGGACGCACCCAGCCAGATTTAATGATTGAGTCCTAGGAGATTCTGATACATATATATCTGACTTACAGCTATTGTTTTAGGGGCGTCTGAGTGGCTCAGTTGGTTAAGCATCCGGCTTTGGCTCAGGTCACGGTCTCACGGTTTGGGAGTTCAAGCCCTGCATTGTGCTCTGTGCTGACAGCTCAGAGCCTGGAGACTGTTTGGGATTCTGTGTCTCCCTTTCTCTCTGCCACTCTTGTGCTCAGGCTCTGTCTCTCAAAAATAAACATTAAAAAAATTAAGAAAATATATATCATTTTAGAATCTGAGGTTGTCAGGGATATGAGACTAATACCAAGTATGTGTGCCAAAATCTGTTCCGCACCCTGGCAAATATCATTAACTGGTTGTTACATCCTTACTCAAAAATCCTTTAAAAACAACTTAAAAAATTTTTCGGTAAAATAGGCATAACACTTACCATTTTAACCATTTTTAAGCGTACAGTTCAGTGGTATTAAACACATTCACACTGTTGTGCAGCTCTCACCACCACCCATCTCCAGAACTTTCTCCTCTTCCCCAACTGAAATCCAGTGAACGTTAATGCCCCATTTCTCCCTCCCCCCAGCCACTGACAACCACCATTCCACCTTCTGTTTCCATGAGCTGGACTATTCTAGGTACCTCACGTAAGGAGAACCACACAGTGGTCATCCCTGGTGACCGATTTCACTTAGCATATCTTTAAGGTTCATCCGTGTTGTAGCACATGTCAGAATTTCCTTCCTTTTTCAAGACTGAATAATATTCCGTTGCACGTATCTACCACATTTTGTTTCTCCACTCATCCATTCATGGACGCTTGGATTGCTTCCGCCTCTTGGCAAGAACGTGGGTGTTTAAACGATCTGCTCACGTCCCTGCTTTCGCTTCTTTCGGGTCTATACCCAGAAGTGGAATGGTTAGCTCACATGGTCACTTTGTATACTTCTCTGAAAAAATGCCATGCCATTCTCCACTGAGGCTGTGCCTTTTTACATTCTTGCCAGCCATGTACAAGAGTTTCAAGGTCTCCGCATCCTTGCCAAGTTGTTATTTGCTTTTTTTTTTATAGTAGTCACTCTGAAGGGTGTGCCAGAATCCTTATTAAGTAGCCCTTATCATTTGATCACAGGTGACAGATGATATAAGAGCCATGTGTTATTTCTAAACTGTGATCATGAGATTTTGACACTTCTTTAAAATCAAAAAAATATTTTTATTGGGGAGGCTAGAATTTTAAAGTAAAAAATCTGTTTCAAATGGTTGGCAATTCACATATGTTGTTTTCTACTGACGTTTTTATTTTTTGTAAACCGAGTGGATTACATTTCTACACTTTACAAAGCGAACTGAGGATTTACCAGGTAGGGACGGTTGGTGTATTCAGGGTTGCAGAGATAGACAGCTGTTTGAAAAAGTGGGGTGGGTCAAAGAAGACAGAAGGGGTGCTGGTTGGGAAATGGCCAGATGATGGAGGTGAGGCCCGAGAAGCTGCACAGGAAGCACCGGGAGACCGTCTGAGACCCAGCCCAGACAGACCACCAGATTCATGAACTAGGAGCACAGCAGATGACAGCTGTCCCGGGCTCCTGCTTTAAGAGACAGTGTGGTTACCCTTCCTTTTATTTGTTCTTCCCTTTACTCTTTTATTGCTCTATTGTCTATGAATCCATGTCTTGGAAAATCCTTGTTTTGTAAAAAAGGGAGAAATGGAATATGTATACTAAACATGATTTTGCATGTATGTGGCCGAAATCTCTGCAGGTACACATATAAACTAAGCACGGTGGTTGTTTGGGGGGCGGGGACGGGATGTAGGAGACGGGGTGGGAGATTTTTCTTTTTTTATATATCCTTTTTTAGGTTGTTATTAAATTTTCAACCATGGAAATATATTCCAGCCTCTTTCCAATGTCCATTCCTGCAGTGCAGGGACCAGGCAGTTCCACGCCCTCCCAGACTCCCTTGAGGCTGGGGATTGATCATAAGGTTCTGCCAATTGGATATGCTTTCATGAGATGGAAAATGGAGGTGGGTGAACACCATCTTCCGGCTGTAGCTGTGGGCAAGCAAAGTCAAGGGTGTTGAGAGGGGATGTTAGTGCAGCTGGTAAAGGTGGACACTCTGTTCCAGGGCCCAGTCCCCAGATTCCTGCTATGAGGCAGTTATAGTGGGAACAATTACCTCCTGATCTTGCTTGCTGATACCCGGATTACAGCTACAGTGGAGTTTTTTTGTTTTGTTTTGACCTCAATAGCTCCAGGAGCAGCCTCCTGACTCCCTGAATTCCTGCTTAAGGCAGAGGTTGTAGCTCCCCTGGCAGGTGGGTATTAGATGTTGCTGGAGGATTCTGGAAGTCATTCCTGGATTATCCACTGAAGTTCACTCTCCTCATCCTTCCAAAAGATTCTACGAGCATCCAATTTCTCACTATTCCATCCTGCTTAAAATACCCACCGTGGTTTCTATTTCCTATAACAGAATTGAAATGAAACACAAAATTACACATTAAAAATTAAATAAAAAATAAAAGTCATCACTAAATAAAAATCCTCAAAAAACGTTTCCTGAGGTGTGTGCCACCAACAGGGCTTGGTTTACATATTAAAAAAAATTCTTACTATCTTGGTAAATCATCAACTATTTAATGGGTACCTACTGGCTTAACAGATGTGGTAATTTAACACTTCAATTAGAGATAAATGTGAGTATGTATGTGAGAAGTTGTGTGTGTGTGTGTGTGTGTGTGTGTGTGTGTGTGTGTGTATAAAGAGATAAGACACAACTGGTGTTTCCAATAAAATCCTAGGAGGAGACAAATTGAAATATTTCTTCATCTCTGTTTTTATTTAACTCAAAATAGCTAACAATGAAACATTTAAAAAATATCTCCCAACACTTGAGCATTCAGTTATTTTCGGTTCATGACACTTGATTATTTAGTCCTTGCGTGTTTCCAGCATGAAGTCACATAGCTATCATAAATGTATCTCTAAAAGTCTGCGGCAGGCTTGAAACATATATATATATATGTGTGTGTGTGTGTGTGTGTGTGTGTGTATATATATATGTTATATATATAACATATATATATGTATATATGTGTGTATACACACACACACACACACACACACACACACATATATATGTATCCTAACCAAAAACCATGATTCAGTTATTGGTCTTGAATCCAAATATTTTTCTCCCACAAAGCAGCTTAGTAAAATTAATAACCATAAATAGGCTAGCTAGGAGTTTTCCATGAAATGCCTGAATAGAGCACATACATTGTTTGCATATATGTTTTTATCCTCGTACTCCTCAAAATACGAACTTGTGTGAGATGTAGAGTGGCGTTAGATGATACACACATTTAACTTACATAAATTCCATAGAGGAGGTAACAAGGAAACGATAAGGAAAATAACAATTAATCCGGCGGCAATTCTACTTATGTAATGAACGAGTAAACCTCGATGAGTGCTGAAGAACCTTGAGGAAATCAAAATGAGGCTTGTCACTCTGGTGTCTCCTCAGGCAAGTCAGTTCACATCTGTCTCTCGGAAAGCAAGCATCTTGCAGGGCTAAGTACGATTCTAGTGTGGAAAGGTATGTGGTTTTATACAACAGTGTCTTAAACAAACACCAACTCCCATTGGTCTTCAACAGAAGAAACGGTCATTTCTTCCAACATTGGCAGAAAACCTGGATGTGTTGGATGTACAGGGTTCATTGATGGTGCCTTTCTGAAGGGCAGTCGAGGATGATCTCGATGTTCCATTTTATTTTAGGTACTGACCCCAGAAGCGAATTCCTAGGTAAGATGCAACCCTACTGCAATGTAAATAGAAATGACATGGTTTTTTAAAAATGCCCTAACATTGACAGCGAAATATAATTTCCAGTTTAGTTCCATTCTCACATTTAGCACAGCATGTTTCTGTGATACTCTCCCGGTGCGGGCACTTCAGAATACACGTATCGCTGACGGAGAAAATCTCATGATGAAAAGATTAGTGTGTCACGAAATCTGAACAACAACGACAAAAAGTTACCGAAGTAGATGAGTCTCTGTATGTTTCAGGATAAGATGTTCAATTAGCAAGTGGTGCAACGAAAGCAGAGAGCACCTTCGTTTTGTTATGCTCGGTGCTCACAGGGACATTCTACAACCTTCTCACCAGGTTCGAAATTGGCAGCTACCTTCTCCTTCTCAAATGCTCGGCCCTAACCTCAGCACCGCCCGGGGTTCAGTTTCTATTTTTAAAAGCACCATTCTAATGGAAATGTCCCTGCCCTGAATTAAGCTGGGACTGTGAATTTTACCACTAGCTAGAGCTGTTATGTCATAGAGTTTAGGTTAATTTGGTAGGTATCGATTTCCGTGAGACCTGCTTCAGCTCCTTCCAGCCATGTAGGATTTCTACCTGGGCTGCAGATGAGGGTAAAATATCCCATGGAGAACTCCTTCAATAACCACATTTGGAAAATCTGAAAAACAAAAGGAACACAGCTTTTCTTAAGCACATCAGTGAAATACGAAATACAATTGCGTTTGGTAGAATTTAAAGAGGTGAGGCCCACGGTAACTTAGGGATCCGCATCACCTTGTTTAGGATGCGTTATCTGTCACGGTGCCTTGGCCTAAAGCCACTTTAGTGCAGGGCCAGGCGCTGCAGGAATGCACGGCCAGATTTGTAGCTTATTGATTTAAGGGATGTTCTAATGGTTAATGCTGCTAGGCCCCAGCTCTTTATCTGAATGTTTTCTCACAAGGAAGATGGATTACACTGGCAATTCAATTTCTAACAAAATCTCAATATACTTGAAGGAATTCCAAGATTTCTACAGGGAATACTCGGCTGCAGTTTTTCCATTGTGGTTTACAGGAGCGTTTAGTCCAAGTTGTCTCGAGGATGATCGTGCTGTTACGTGAGCTTCCAAGGAGCAGTAACATTGGGGGGCCGTCTTCGTAGCTTAAAAGGGCACATTTCCGACAAAAACCATCTTGTCAAACTTGAAAAACCAGCCACGTTTTTAGAGGAGATACAAAGGAAACCCAGAGGTGTATGGATGTGGAGCCACGAGCCAGTGATCGGAGCAGGGAGAATACGAATGGTAAGCTGCACAGGGGGACCTATCCATCACATGGCTCAGAGGTTCAATTTCTAAACTTCAAGCTGCACATGATTATACCCAGGATCTATGCTAAGCCACCCACTTTAAATAATACAGTTATTATGTGAGGAAATTAGCTGGTCCAATACTTTAAGACAAAAACTTTACGACAAGCACTGTTCACGTAGTAATCCAACCTCTAGAGAGTTCCTACTCTGTAAAAGCACTCGCAAGGCAGGGCAGAAATGTTCTCGGAGGAGTGGACTAGGCAGAGGAGCTAGCCATGTGGCACGTCTGTGGCAGGAGGGACCCTGGAAGGATCAAAGACTGAAATGGGGGCCAGGGTGGAAAAGGGAATGAGGGATGCCTGGGTGGCTCAGTCGGTTAAGCAGGTTAAGCGTCTGACTCCTGATTTCCGCTCAGGTCATGATCTCATGGTCTGTGGGTTCGAGCCTCACATTGTGCTGCTCATTGCTGTCAACACAGAGCCTGCTTCGGATCCTCTGTCCCCCTCCCTCCCTCACGCCGTCTCTCTCTTTCCCTCTCTCTCTCAAAAATAAATAATCCTTAAAAAAGAAACAAAAAAGAAGAAAAGGGAATGAGGGAGAGGCCTGGGGGCAGGAAGGCCAACTCAAGCACAGGAACTGTGGCTTCATCTGAAAAGCAATGGGAAGCTCCTGAAGGAATTTAAGCAGAGGGAGAAGGAAATGAATTGTGTTTTGCAAAGATGACCCTGGCTGCCATTCAGAGTAGACAAGAACACGGTCAAAGAGGTGACGAGTTCCACATGACGAGCGAGGGACTTCATAATAGTACCTACCTGATAGGCTGTTGTAGAAACTGGTGGGAGAAACAAAGCACTTGAACCCGACCTGGGCACACGGTGAAGTACCAGCTACCACCAGTACCAAGCGCTGTCTAATTACCGGGGATCTAAGTAAATAGCAGTCCCTGCCCATGCCACAGAACTTTTACGCTAGTCAGGGAGGCAAGCAAATGAATACGCAGACAAAATAGGTTTTAAGAATATCTCCAAGGGGTGCCTGGGTGGCTCAGTCGGTTAAGCATTCGGCTCTTGATCTTGGCTCAGGTCATGATCTCATGGTTTGTGAGATCTAGCCCTGCGTCTGGCTCTGTGCTGACAGAGTACAGCCTGCTTGGATTCTCGCTCTCTCTTTCTGTTCCTCCCCTGCTTGTGCTCTCTTTCTCTCAAAATAAATAAACTAACTTAAAAAAAATGTCTCCAGTACATGAGCATTCATTCAATCACCTTTAGGCGATGACACTTGATCAAGTCTTATTGTTTGCTCTTATCCAACATGAAGTTAACATAATTTTCCATAAAACATATCTTTCATAATCTGCAACAGAACTTAAGCCTATATATGTTGATCTCAATCAGAAACCATGATTTTGCTAAGTGCATTTTAGTTCTAAAAGTTTTTCTCCCTCACAGAGGTATACTGAAACCAAGAGCCATAAATGGAAATATTGATCAATTTTCTTAAAAATTTTTTAAAAAATTCTTTATTTTTGAGAGAGACAGAGAAACAGAATACAAGTGGGGAAGAAACAGAGAGAGGAAGACCCAGAATCTGAAGCAGGCTCCAGGTTCTGAGCTGTCAGCACAGAGCCTGATGCAGGGCTCGAACTCATGGACTGTGAGATCATGACCTGAGCCAAAGTAAGATGCTTAACAGACTGAGCCACGTAGGCGCCCCATAATGATCAATTTTTAATTAGATGCCCAAACAGCATATATGAACATGCATTGTTAGCATATAGGTATTTATCCTTTACCACCCAAAATATAAAAGTCTATTTGAAGGTTAGTGATTTACATCATCAGCATATTTAGTATGGATTTAATAAGCTCGGCAAAAAGGACAATACCATGAATTACTCAGAGAAATTCTGCACCACCTGGACAGGTCCAGCAGTGGCTTAAAGGCAAAGGGGGGAAAATGAAACAGGGCACGGGGCTTGAGGGCAACAGGATGGGAAGGTGAGGAAAGACCTCTGTGAGCAGGTGCCGTGTGAACGAGGGTGCAGCAGCCAGCTGTCCTCACAGGTGCCAGGGTGCACACCTTGTCTGGGTGAAGGGCATTCCCAGCAGAGGGAACAGCACAGGTCAAGGTGCTGTATTTACTGTCCAGCGAGTGCTGAGCATTTGCTAGATGCTGGAGATTAGCAGGTAAACATGACAGAGAAAAAGAAGGGAACAAAGTATGCGATCACTACTATAAAGGAAGCAAACGGTCAGGACACTAATCAAAGTGAATGGAATACTGGGGGTTTTTTTATTCAAAAAATTTTAGTATTTATTTTTGAGAGAGAGAGAGAGCATGGGCATGAGCAGGGGAAGGGCAGAGAGAGAGGGAGACACAGATCTGAAGCAGGCTCCAGGCTCCGAGCTGTCAGCACAGAGCCCGATGCAAGGCTCGAACTCACAAACCGTGAGATCATGAGTTGAGCCGAAGTCGGACGCTTAACTGACTGAGTCACCCAGGGGCCCCTAATGTGTATTTTTTAAACACAGAAGCAAATGCTAGAGAAAGGTGATTAAGTATTCCTCACTGAAAAGAATTTTATAGGAAAAATACTATGAGACTATACTCTTATATAGCAAAGGAAGCTCCCTCTGATCAGGGTGTTAAGAATGGACCCTCGCCAGAGCCGGGCTGTGTCCTGCCAGCCTTCTTTGAACTGACAGCTAAGTCAGGGATCTCAGTGCATGGACTGCGGCTACAGAATGGTCCTTTCTCTCTTGCTGGTGATAAGGTTTTATTGTCAGAATGTAGGAATGGTTTCAACAGATAATTTATCTACTGCTGTTTAGCTGCCATGCTATTTAGTTACTCTCAGAAACAAAGGCTGAAAATTCACTCTGTGCACAGAGCACACAAGAAGAAATCAGGCACCAGGGGTCTGCCCATCAACTATGGAGACTGGGCAAGTCAGGGACCTCCTTGAGCCCCGATTCTCTCATTAACCAGTGATGATACCTGCTCTGCCTAGTTCATAAGGCTGTTAAAAAAATGCAATGAGATGATGTCTGAGAATGTACTCACAAAGAGCTGGACAAGGGAACATTTTGAGAGGGACTCTGAATAATTTAAATTTCTTGGCACAAAGAAAGGACCCAACTAAAATATTGATTATATTTATGCTTAAATTAATTCATTATATTTAAGTATATATCTTCTAAAAATATACATTCCATCACCTAAGATGCCATAAATGAAATGGAAGTAGAGATACACATGTGATATACGCAGACAGCTTTTGGGAAAAAGCATTTAAATGAAAAAGAACCAGAGCCTTGGAATCAAACCTCAGCATCTGGATAAAAACATGCAGAGACCCAAATAACATCATCAAAAAAAAAAAAAAAAAAATGAAAAGACGGTAAATACCTTTCCTCCTTATTACTCTAATTCAAAATCGCCTGGTAAAGTAGAAAGAAAAATTACATTTCTTGCCGAAAGCCCTGCCCCAATTAAAATTCTGAATGTCTCTTACACCAAGAGCACTGTTTTATTGGCAGATTATTAAGCCCTGGACCAATGTCACTCTGTTAGACCTGTATTAAAAACGTGGTTTATGTGGTGCAGGGTCAGATCAGTAAAGAGCTGTTAGCAGATGACAGGTTTGATTACCGCTGGCTGCAGGCAAGACGTATGGATCCCTGAGGAACAGTAGCACCGGCTGGTGGGACAGTTTGCTGGAAAGGTCAAGAACAGGCATGTCAGCATCAGGGGACGACGGTAAACAGAAAACACTACAAACTAGCTTTGAGGGGATCAAACTGCTGTGTGGGGACATCTCAAGGTTTATGTATCTAACCGTGTGGGTGAAGGATAGCAAGCCGAGTTACAGGGAATAAACAAGCCGGGCGCTCACCTTCTAAACATTTCTTTGTGGAATCTGAAGCAGATCTACAATCTATACGATAAATCACTGCTGAAAACCGTCGCTGTCGTCTTTTTTAATCTCATAGCACAATTATTGATAAAAGAGTATTCTTATTACTTGCACAAAACAATGCAGGGCTCCTATGGCTTCCCTCCTGGATATAACTGTTTACTTCTCTAACTTTCTATCAAATATTTATAATCTGAAAATCAATTTGCTAACAAACGTTTTCAAGAAGATCATGACTTGATACCCTTACACCATGGTTAACTAAACATTTCACAAAACCACAGTCCTATTCCTGGTTTTATGTAAGTCTTGACTGGCCACTATTAGTTCTTACCTTGATTCTTCAGATTCTGTCTCATCAAACGATCTAAAAATTTTTTTTAAAAGAGGAGAAAAAAGACCATATAAATTGGGTGACTGTTTACACCAACCAAGGAAAAAAAAAACCAGCCAGCAATCCTAGAGCTCCGAAATGGGAAACATTTTGAAAAGAAAGGGGTTTTCCCAGAGTCACAGCATGACTGACGCCTCCTTCTAAGGAATCTTATGAGCTAAGGAATCTTATGAGCACGATATTCTCGAATGTCAATTTTCCCGACGATCACTTAAAAACCTGATGGTTTTACTTTCAGACTTGTATAAGGGAGAAACGATTTCACTCTGTCATTTCCCACATTTCTTCTTAAAAACATCCCTCTATAAACCCCCACCTCATAGCAAGTACACGCAAGTCAGAACAGGGCACACTGACAACGCCTGCTATTTGGTGAGCAGTGTGTGTGTAATTCTCGCTCTGGGGTGAGTGGAAGGTGGCCCTGAGCAAACACTGCCAGTGAGGGGTCTAGTGTCTGCAGCGTCTCGCCTCGAGGACGGCTGGGGTTTAACACGACTTTGGGTGTGGTCAGCTGGAATCTTGTAGTTCGAATGAATACAACCCTTTCCTCCGCTTGGGCTCCCAGAGACTTTGTGATGATGTGTTTCTCCGTAATGGATTTAATTGGTCAGGGGTGTTGCTAACTGCTTTCGGCAACAAGCTTCACGCACGTCAGGGGCCCGGAGCTGGGTGAGGAGCTTGTCTCAGAGTTAATTCTGCAGAAGAACACCTTCCCAAGTGCTGAGGGTATCCAATGTTTGGTTCCTTGGAAGACAAAGACGGGAGTCTGCAGCCCCTCAGGAAAAGGTTCTGCGAGAGAGGCAGCAGGGCAGCAGAGAGAGTTCACACAGGAAGGCCTGGGCTCTACCAACTACAAGGTGAGAGATTGTGGGAAAGATGCTTAATTCTGTGCCTTGGTTTACTCCACTCTACAATAAGGCAGTTGGGTAAAATCATCTTAAGGTCCTTCTCAGCTTTATGATTATGTGACTGTATGTGTATGGGGATATAGACCTAGCTGAAGTATCCACAAATAAATATATGAGTCTCTCAACAGGCTATCTAGATTCATAACTCCTGTCTTGTAACATCACTCCATGAAGCAGCAGAACTTAAAAAGTCAATTCCTTAAGTCTAAAGCTGAGTTTCTAAGCCTTGGTCATTTGGCCACAATATAGTGATGAGGGCTGATGAGGAATTCCTTTGACTACAGGCAGGGGGCGTGTGAGTGCTGTCCCGGCAGAGAGAAGGGGTGTGGCCAGGCTGGCCCTTTCCAGTACCAGTGGGGTTATTGGTTAGGCCAACAAGTGACTGCAGAGTAGTTTCAAATACATGTCCAATGGGTGAACAACAATCCTTACCCACAACTCTCTGCCTTTGGTAGAGAGGGCAAGTGTCGCACATTTAGGAAATCAAGGAACAGCTTGGGGAGCTCTTCATTTTCTAAAATGACAGCCTGCAAAAGTAGAAAACAGAACGGAGAAAGTAAAATTTGCTAGGCGATCTATCCAACGAACTACTTTCAAACATCATGAGCACCCATCTAAGTTCCTAGCAGTATCATTCTTCACACTCTGTATGGGGAGTGGTCCCCATCTTACCCACTAAAAATTCAGGAGCCATGCATGCTCTTCAGTGCCAGCAAATAGTCCATTTCATCTATTCTCTCACCCAGTGGCATTTACGAAACATCTACCGCATGTCAGGTGCTGACAAGGGCGCAAGACAGTGGGCGACCAGGCAGATGTAGTTCTTGCCTTCATGGAGGTTCCAATCAGAGTATTTTAAAAACCTGGGTACGTCAATAATATTGCTAAGATATGTACATCAAATTTTCCTTACTGAGTGATAAGGTGGTCTGGGCTGTGTGTGTGTCTACAAGAGATCGCTATTGTTTAGGAAATATTACACATGGCTTTGCTAACTGGAAGATTGAGACAAGATCCCTCAGCTCTCACCTCTTTGGGCATTAGGATTAAGTGACATTAATTGCTCTGTGGACAGCTCCACTTAAAGGGTAACAACTTTACCACTAAGTGTAAATCAGCATATATACTAAAAAAAAAAAAATCTATACTGTTCTTCCATTTAGGGAACGCTGCTAAAGACGTGGCGTAATGGCAGAACCATGTCAGTTCTCGGCTATCCGAATTATGCAAGTGCAAGGAGAAATCTAATGGAGAACTAGAGAGTGCATTTTCATGGGTACCTATTTTTTACAAAGAGAACCATGGTGTGTGAACCGATTGCACATCTGCCCCTCCCTCCCGCACCTTTGTTTTTGTTTTTGTTTTCAAAGACCATGGAGAAAGCATCAAAGACTGTACAATAATCTCTGAAAGTAACAGAACTCTCTTCAAGGGTCCTTTTCATATTTTATCACGGTTCTCCTCCCCACACCCCAATAAGCATGTGTGGTTTACAGGACAGTGAGAAGTGATGGTCAAGTATCACTCACACGGCTGATCAGGTACAGCTGTGCAGCGTGATGCATAAGGCTCCAATGACAAAAAGGGCAAATGATGTATATTTAAAATACCTAGCTCAACATAATCTGTTGCTTTTAGTCATACTTTACACACCAAGTGGTTGTATTTCTAGCACAGTTTGCAGATAGTTGCCCAGTTCAGGACATAGAAATGGAATGAACAATATAGGCTGACCCCTGCACTATGCTAGTGGCTCAACCTTCCTGCTGTTCAGTTGCTGGAGAAGACTCATCTGGAAAGCCAGCTCTGTTTTGGTCTCTTCCTATTCCTTACATAGCCGGCTATACCCACTGAGGCTTAAGGACAGTAAGCAAAGAAGCAGGAAAACAAAGCAATACACAAAATAGAAAAAAAAAATCCCTTTTCCAGGGGCATGCTTTCATTACTATTTCCACTGACCTTCACCTAAATTTTTATCTACTCGAGGAAATTTTGGGAGTGCCTCTAAGGTCATTATTTCAGTGCCTGGAACTCAAAGGCTGTAAAAATCATCATATATATGAAGCTCCCAGGAATGTTTGCCGTCAAGTTGCAGTGATTATTTCCTCGTTTCTAGATATCTGTTTAACAGGATGATACAATAATTATCTGAATAATAAAGCTTAATGTTGTAACAAATACAGAGCTGGTAACCCAGGCAATAGTTTTAATTATGTGTACAAGTGGTAGCTTTCAGATTAAAAAAAAATGGGGGGGGGGGTAACACTCTTATCTCCACCCCCACCTTTTAAAATAAATTAAATCAATAACAAGTGTGGGACACTTTTAATGACCTGAACTACTTAATTTCCAGGATCTTTAGACATGCCATCCATCACCGCAGTATGGAGGAAGACATCTCTTGAGTGTTCAGGGGGTTAGTTTGGTTTTATTAATGCAAGATTTAGGGAATTTTAACAAGGTGAATTGTTTATTTGCCTTGACAGATTGGCTTACAATGCACTGGCTACATCTATAGCATGATCATTAATGACAAAAGACAGGCAAAAAGCTGTTTACACTGCAACACCAGGACAGGAATTAATCCTGCTCAGCCTCCCCAAACAGAGTAACTACAAAGAGATGATCACATTTTTTTTTTAGGTAAGCTATATTTGCAAAAAAAGGAACATCGAAAACTCCAGAAATTTGTGAGCATTTTTGTTAACTGTTCACTGAAAATTCTCAAATAATATTTTTCATAAAAGTCACCAATATGGATTTCAGGGTTTACAGTTGTAAAGAAAGTAGCATTGGGGGAAGAGGGTGGGTCAGTTAAGCATTCAGTTACATGGTGGCAATACCTCCTAAACTCTGCTAAGGCTTGTAAGAAAATGATTAATACTTAAATCTAAACAGAGGTAGAGTGTAAAATGGTAGAGTTTACCTAATGTAATATAGTAAGTACAAGTGAAATGACTGTCATTAATTAGCGAGAAGATGCACAAGAGACATTACATGAGTTTCAACTAGATTGTTCAGTTCATAAACACACGATCTCACTCTCTGAGAACCCCAGCAGTGATGTGGGGCCTCATGACTGTTCATTTACAACTTTTTCTATGAGAAGCTTTCACTGAAGATCACTCCTTAAAACTGCACCCTGGAGCGTTCCACCTTCTTGGGACCTCTGTCAGGTCTAAATACCCAATTTTATTCAATAGGTAAATAAATACATATAAACCTATAATAAATAAAAAATATTCTATATAAATATAAATAAATATAAAATCACTATATAGAAGTTACATTTTAGATATCAAATTAAATTTCCCCATTGCTATAGCTTGCTTAGTATGATTTTTTATTAATTTTCAATGTTTAGTCATTTCCATTTCTTAGAGAGGCAGGATGGTGTGGTAGGACGTATGGAGCTTTAGGACAAGAACTGGGTTCCAACACCCCTTATTTTTCTACCTTATCAGCTTTATAAAATCCTGTGGCTACCTCACAGGATTAGTGTGAGGATAAGATGATGTGATGTCCCCAAGAGTCTTTGGCACACCATGAGTCTTCGACAAAGGTTCATTGTTTCCTCAGAATGTCTTGTTATATCAATTCCCAACAACCTCTTTTACTGGTTTTAGAAGTTTGGATCACTGTCCATCTAGTGAGCCGGGGCTTCTTAACCCTCCATGATTCATGGATCCCTTTCAAAATTGGATCAAACCTGAGAATCTCGTTTGCTGAAAAACATGCATACATACATAACTGTGCTGACAGTGGCAGGGGGGTCACAGGCCCCTGACAGTCCAGCCAAGGACACCCGCTTTCAGTTCCCGAATGACAGTAACGCTGCTGGGCACACTCTTCATTTGGCTGGGAGCCTGCAGCACTCACTGTTGGGCCGGTGCTGTAGGCCAGCTCCCCAAAGGACACGCTGGCCCTCTTGTTCTAGTTTTCTGCCTCTTTGTCAATTGCAACCCCCACTGGGCTGTGTGCTGCCTTGCTATTAGAATTCATTAGTGCTTTCGGCTCTGGGCTGTGGTTGAAAATATTTATCTGGCAGTGGGGCTAACTTTTGGAAGGATTCTTTCTGGTGGTTCAAAATCTACGAGTGCATTGAATTTAGAAAGGAGTTCAGGGGCGCCTGGGTGGCTCAGTCGGTTAAGCGTCTGACTTCAGCTCAGGTCATGATCTCACAGTTCGTGGGTTCGAGCCCCGCGTCGGGCTCTGTGCTGACACCTCAGAGCCTGGAGCCTGCTTCAGATTCTGTGTCTCCCTCTCTCTCTGCTTCTCCCCCTGCTCATGCTCTGTCTGTCTCTGTCTCTCAAAAATAAATAAACGTTAAAAATTAAAAAAAAAAAATTAGAAAGGAGTTCATACTCATGGCTTCTGTGTCTTTCATACGAAATTCTAGAATTTAACAATCTGTAGTACTGGGGGTTCACAAGGTTAGCAAAACGTGGAGGAAAATATTGTTTAAACGCCATCACTGCTGGGTCAGGGTACAACCGAGGAGACATGAGTCCCCTACATGTGTTACGAGAGGAGCATTTTGAACTGGAGTGCAGTGATGGCCCCAGACCCAGTGCTACTTAATCGATTAACTGATCACTGTGATGGTAGGGGTCTGACACTGGATCCGAGTTTGGACAGATGGCTGGACAACTCATTTATGCAGCAGGACAACACAATTCAAAAATGAATATGGCAAGTTAGAGAAGAACTTGGAAATAAATCCCATTAAATTCCATTTTACAGGTATAATGAGTCAAATACACCAAGGGGCAGAATTCACACCACAGATGTAAGACAAAGAGTAGGTGCTTGTATACAAGTGCTGTTGTCTCGAGTGGTAGGTCAGCAAAAAGAGTTGCTTCCAGAACTTTTATAAAACGAGCTAAGCAATCAATCCTCTTGCTCCCCTTAATGCAATATTATCTAGCACCCCCAAAATGAGAAATAAGAATAAATTTAGAAAGGCCTAGAGGTGGGCAATGAACATGAAGAAAAGGCTCAAAATCATTTCCAAAAGAGGTCACCCAATAGCAGGTACCAAGCACAGAATGATGTGTCTCTGGGCCAAGGAGTGTGGTCCTTCGATGAACTGTTTTTGTTTTTTTAAAGGAAGGTGGAGATGTTCAAAGCTGCTGGAATGAGAAGAAAGCACTGTGCAAACCAGCTGAGAAGGTACCTGTCTACATCTAATTGAAACCTGTGCAATAAAACAAGCAAAAGTGGCCCATGTGGGGGAAGAGCCTGCTATGTTAAGAGCTTCCAAACAGCCTGGGCTCTGAATGTTTTTTAGTTGCGCTTTGATACACATGCAGATTGTAGAAGCTGTAGGATTAACAGAAGAACGCATTGAAGAAATGTGCACGTAATTCATCACGTAGGAGCCATGCAGACTAAAAACCAGGTTGTTATTAAGAGGTACATGGGAAACGGGGTAAAATCAAGAAATGGAACAAGTGTGTGCTATACTATGTATGTAATGGAGGGCTGTTGCTGTATCCAACTCGGATACGCATTAAAACTGGGAAATTGAGTGCCACTTGTAAGAAGCAAAAAATAATAATTATTATTCTTTATACGGTGTTACTCGCTTTCAGGATAATAAATAAATGACTTTGCTTACAACAGGTTTCCTGCAGAAACCTCACTCTAAACGAATGGGTGCCAAAAACAAAAAAACAAAACAAAAAAAAACCCCAAACCAAAAACCTCATAGTCTACAAAAACATTTACAAAAAAATTGCCTGAATAGGGCAAAAAAACAACAGCATTGCTACCAGCATCCCCCGCAAGCTCAATGTTTACTCCAGGAGAAATGTCTTTTTTATTGAAAAGGTGCAATTATCATCATGTAACACAAATCACAAAATCCCGATTTTTCTACCTTATCAGCTTTATAAAATCATGTTCCCAAAGGATACCATTGATTAGTTGCACATGTTCTTTCTGTGACATCCCAAATACTTAATTGTCAGTTATCTTTTCTTCTTCAGTAAGTAAAATGCAGTCACAAAATTACAGAGGGACCTGTTCTGCCTTAACCTTTGCTAGATGCCATCATGCAGTGGAAAACACTGGTAAAATATCACAGGATAACACCATCCGACAAGGGAGACATATAAACACTGTAATGATTTCCCACGAGTTTCCATTTTAGAAAATTGTCACTAAGGCGAGCATAAACGGTGACACATTTCCACCGAGGACACGGCGAAATCGAACGCTGGCATTCTAGTTAGGTCCAAACCTACCCAGCAGCCAATTATAACAGGAACGGAACATCTTGTTGAAAACTTGGACAAGACCACTTTGCTAACCTTCCGAGATCGCTGCACAAAGCTGCACTGTTTTCACTGATTTGATCCTTTTATTCTCTCCTCAAAACATTAAAAAAAAAAAAAAATTTCTTCCCTATCGTCGGTCAAGGTTTGTTACAAACTGCAGGGAACCTCTCTTGTCACAACAGCCAGGATGCTGAACTAAGTGGGGAGGTTTTCAGGAGTCTTTAAAGCCCTGTTCCCCCTCCATCTGGTTTGGCTTGAAATGTCCGTTTGTTGGGGTGACAAAGTTCATGACAGGTTTTCCTCTCCTTGCCAGGAAAGATGCTTCATACCAGACCTGCCTCAGAGGTGCAGCTAAGAAAAGAGAGGGAGAAAAATCAATGCCTCCTCACTGCAGTAAGCGGGCTGCAGTGTCACTGTCCTCTGGGACCGAAGCTACCAGTGCACAGAGCCTCTGCAGTCCTCAGGCTTCTGCTCACCTGCACCCCAGCAACTGCTCAGAATTTCAAAATTGAGTCCTAGTAAACTTATCAAAGGAATAAATACTTACTATTGTTTATATGTTTATGTATTTTTTTGAGAGACAGCGAGCAGAGGAGGGGCAGAGAGAGAGGAGGACAGGGGATCCCAAGCAGGTTCTGAGCTGATATCAGAGAGCCTAGGCCGATGCGGGGCTCGAGCCCACGAACCGCGAGATCATGACCTGAGCCGAAGTTGGATGCTCAACCGACTGAGCCACCCAGGCGCCCCTCAAAGGAACACTTTTAAAAAGTCAGATGACCACCTAAAAAAAAAAAAAACAACCCAGATCTGTGTCTGAAGAGCCCAGTGTTGCCACGTATCCTTCATTTTGTGTGTGACACCATTCCCAACATGCACCTAACTCTGTGTCTGGAAAAAACTGCACTGTTCACAGATTTCAAAGAGATAAGTGCTATAGTTTCACAGGGCTTTACAGACTATCTTGGAAGAAATCTGAGGACCTTGAAAGCTGAATGCCACAAGAACCTATTTAAAATGGTAAAGAAAAAAAAATATGTGAAAAGAAATAATGTAATTTGGCTTACGAAAGATCTTAGAGAAGAAATACCATTTTATAGCTAAAAAGACCAAACTCATCGTGGAACAACAGAAACTGAAACACCAAGCATCTTCAGAGCTATTTTAATATAAAAATTTATGTGCTGTGTACTTCTGGAATATTCATCAAACACCTACTGGGTACAACCACTGACACAATGGTTGGCCAAACACACAGGGCGTACAGTCTAGTGGGGAAAATGAATGGTGTTCAAACAATCCCAGTAATAAGTGTAGGATTACAAACGGAAACAAGTACTTTGAAGGAAGTGGCTAGCTGTTTTAAGTGTTAGTAACAAAGCATCCTTGTTAACCTATGGAGCAAAGGAACGCTTCCCTGGGAAGGTGATCCAGGAACTGGGAGAATGAGCTGATAGGGCAAAGGAGCGGGATATTTCAGGCACATAGCATAGCATGCTCAAAGGGGGAAGCGTGGTCATATTAGAAAAACAGACGCCAGTGTGGCTGTGTCTGAGAAAACAATGAAGCTGAGCTGGAGAGGCTGGGGTGGGGGGGCTGCTTCTGGGTCATGTCAAGGATTGTACTCTTTTTCTGTGGATTTGGGGGCCAGTGAGCAGTGTTACCTGTGTGAGTGGTAGGTGGGGTATCCGGGTACACATGATATGATCTGAATGGTATGGTGACTATAAATGGTGACAGCAATAGTGCCCCTCAGATCCAGCATTAAATCCTTTCTCTGGCTGTCTCTAAATTCCTTATTTTATTTTATTTTACTTTATTTTCTTTTATTTTGAGTGAGAGAGCATGCACGCATGAGCAGGGGAGGGGCAGAGAGAGGGGGGAGAGAATCTCAAGAGGCTCCACACCCAGCTGGGAGCCCAACTCGGGGCTTGATCCCATGACCCTGAGATCATGACCTGCACCAAAATCAAGAGTCAGATGCATATCCAATGGAGCAACCCAGGTGCCCCTCTAAACCACTTCTTACGCCACTGAGTTAATGGTAACAACTATATTTTCATTTCTACTGGTTCTTTTCTAAATCTACCTGGTCTATTTTTCTTTGATGCTTGATCTTTTCCTATGCCTTCAATCATTTTAACACATCTTCATTTTTGGTTTTCATTACATTTCCTTTACTTAAAATTCTTGGGGTTTAATCCTGTTGTTTTGTGTCTGTTGACTCTCACTCATAGCTATTTATTTTCTTCTGTGTTTTGTAGTTTTGATTCATAAGCTCATCATCAGCAGGGCATATCTGTGGGACAGTTCAGGTCAGCTTCAGGTATGACCTTTCTGTGTGATTTTGTTTCTGTACCTAGGAAGCATAACCCTGACAGGGATCCCTAGGATACAATCAGCTTTCAGCCAATGATTATGTTAACTTTTCAGATTGGAACTTATGAGACCCTGCGGAAACTGAAAAATATAAACCTTAAACTCTCATAAAACCTGGTTGGGAAGCATTAGGAAAACTGTCCATGTTCATTATGTTTTTCCTAGGTCAGTGGTCTATAAGGAGGCTAGAGGCATGTGGGAAATTCAGCAAGATCACCACGATTCAGGAAAACAGATATTAGGATTCCTTTTTATTTTGGGGCCTGGGTGCCTCAGTCAGTTAAGCATCTGATTCTTGATTTTGGCTCAGGTCATGATCTTATGGTTCATGAGTTCGATCCCCAGGTTGGACTTTGCACTGGTGGTACAGAGCATGCTTGGGATTCTCTGTCTCTCCCTCTCTCTGCCCCTCCCCTGCTTGCATTCTCTCTCTCTCAAAATAAATAATAGACTTTTTAAATTTTTAAATTAAAAAAATAAATCTATTCTTTCTAATAAAAAAAATGTTTATTTATTTATTTTGAGAGAGAGAGAGAGAGAAAGTATGAGCAGGGGAGGGGCAGAGAGAGGGAGACAGATAATCTAGAGCAGGCTCCACACCAACAGTACAGAGCCTGATGTGGGGCTCGAACCCACAAACTGTGGGCCAAAACCAAGAGTTGGATGCTTAACCAATTGAGCCACCCAGGCACCCCTATCCTTCCTAATTGTTAATGTATGGATTTATACAGGAGCACAGTTATATAAGTTATTATTAAATGTGCATATATTCGAATGTTTTGCTCAAACATTTTTCATGATAAGGATCTTGGGCCAGTAGACTCTGCCATTGACAACAGAGCATAATAGAGCTGGTAAGATCTGGTGAGACTCAATCTATCCAGACAACACTTGTGAAACAGTCTACTTAGCTTAGTTTATCCTTTTACTAAGAGAGTAGCTCCATTACCGGAAACGCCCTTCCTGCCTCTTTTCAAATGGCCAACCCCTACCTCCAAGTCTCCGCTCAAGCATTATTTCCCTTAAGAAACTTTCCCCAAACCTTCAGTATGGGCTAAATTCTTTGTGAAAGAAACAAAAACAAACAAACAAACCAGAATCATTTCATGTGCTGTGAGGATTAAGAGTGGACTGAGTCATATTAACTTTCCAGAATTTTGACCTACCAAATATGGACATTTTCACAGTGGTTTAAAACTACAATAATATTTACTTAATGCCTACTTTTTGCCAAGCCCCTCATCTTAGTTAATTTTCACAATACTGTGAGACACCATCATCATGCAAATTCTACACAGGAAAGATGTGGGGCTTGGAAAGGCTAAATCACCTGTGCGAGGTTTCTCAGAGGGTAGGGAGCAGTCAGGATCAGAAGCCAGGTCCCTCCAGCTTGAAAATTACTGGACCAAGTGATGTCTCCATTCGGTCATTCACTCATTCCATAAGTATTTACTGACATGTACTGTGCTACAAGTTTAGCTCTTTTCTTAGTGAAATTAATTGGAATCCTGATTTTTCCCAAAATATATTTCCCGCTGTATTTATAAATTTAATTGACCATTGACAAATGTAAAGGAGACACTGAAACTGACTCTCTTAAAATACATTCCTGATTTTCCTTGGATTTTAAATTTATCTTAACATCTTGACTAATTCTTACATCTTACTATTCTTCTTACAGAAGAAGAAAGGCAATAAATTCCATTAATCTCTGCCCTATATTAAAAAAAAACAACAACAAAAACAAAACCACAAACACCTGAAAAAACAAAAGCATAATCCAAAAAAAATCTGGCCTCATAACACTTCAAAACGTATTTGACAATCTCTGACCAACTCAATTCCTTTTTGACTGGGAAGAATACTTTAAAGCCACATTTTATACACTTTTGATCTGTTCCAATGACCTAATTATATGTTGAATAACAATGTGACTCAATTACAGATTATAGATAACACCAGCATTTGTGAGGCATTTCCCTGATGATCCAATAAAAACAAATCAAAACAAACAACCAAATGAAACAAATTCTAAAAGCAATCATAAACTGACTGCTTACCTGTAAGGCAAAAGTAAGACCATGGGATGAACACATTTGAATAAGACTTATTACAAAGCACACCAAACCTGATTTGGTAATTCAAATAATGGGGGTTGGGGGGGTAAGACACTAATTTAAATACAAATTATAGGATATGCTTATGGAAAGGCTGTCTTAATACTTTAAAGAAGAAATAGTAATCAGAACTGGGCTTGTGCGGGGTTGCCTGGAGACAGCCTCAGGAGACTGGTTTTTAATGAGAGATTTACAATTGGAATAGCCTAGGCATGTGGATGAGCTGATGTTTTTAAAGTATTTAAAGTGCTTGAAAACAATCTGCTCTCTCAAGTCCCTTAAACCTTCCTCCAACTACCTAATTTATGCCTCTGATTCACTTAAGCAGTCTCCTTCTTCATGAACTGTACACTTGGAGCCAGCTCCGGCACTGGTGGGGTTCATGTGGTGGGGTCAGATCAGTTAGGACTTCCTAGGCCTCCACATCCTTATGGCACAGCAGTTAAGACATAGGACACCAGGCAAGTATCTTTTCTTTTTTTTTTTAATGAAGACCCCCTAATGCCATTTTATATTTGTCAAATTATGAGTACCGCATTGAGTCTCCTGTTTAAATGCTATAGTTGTTATTTTGCAGGAATTTAAGACCCTTGGATGCGCAGAACTCATGGTGTTTGGTACTCAGTGGGAAGACTTAGTGGAAGAGGCCAGATGGTGAGTGGAGACTGTGTCAAGATGCGGGAACAGGTCCTCAGAGAAATGACACAAAGGATGGAAAGTGGCCCTTGCAGAGATGGTTCAGAGGTTTAAAGTTAAAAACACACCTAGGAGGGAGTAACAAAGAAAAGGGGAAAGAAGCCCTTGACCTCTTGGCTGCAACCAAAAATGTAGTCAATAAAATCGCTTACATAAAACACACTGGTGGGTTAAGAGCAGTCCAGCGGGACCACACCAAGGAGGATGCAACACAATAGCAAGAAGAGAAGAAAGTAGGCCTATATGTACATGGCTGTTAATCATTCACAGGAAGTCTAAGTGGGACCCCATTCTTTGCATCCATGGAAAGAGCCTATCTATTCTAGCCCTTCTCCCAAATCTAACGCTGAGATAAATACTCCCATACTTGGAACTAAATTATAGATGTTTATTCAGGGATCATACTTTCCTGGAGGTTTTCAGATTATACCAGCCTTTTTCAGATAAACTCCCAGGTATCCCGGGAAGGAGGAACAGAATGAACGCAAGGGAAGCTACCCTACATCTAAGCAGAAACATGAAATTTCTGCCTTGCCTTCTGCCACTGGAGGCTGTGGTTCTGACCGTCAGGTGCTACCCAAGACCCATGCTTCCCTTCATCCTTATAAATGGAACATCAATTTTGTTGGCGGGTGTGACCATTAGCCAAGGTTAAAAAAGCAAACAACAACAAAACCATCACAACATCTGTTCCCCCAACATTTTCCAAATGCCTGTGCCATGGGACACAGAAACGGCCACTAAAATGTCAGTGGAAGTCACTGGATGGCAAAGATCCAAAACATTCCCGAAAAGGAACGGTCAGGTTCTGCTGGCCCTCCTTCATCTTCCGCTCATCTCTCTACCTGCTTCCTCCCTCTTCTTGCCTGGAACATGAAGTGTGATCTCTAAGCTCAGCTGCCACCTTATGATCAGGAGGGAAAGGCCACAAGAAACAGAGAGATCCAACCCCCGATAATCCTGAACCACTGAACCAAAACCCACAATTATCTACCATTGGTAGCACGTGAGAAAATACTATGCCTGAGAAAGATAAACCCCAATTTTAGTTCAGTCCTTTTATTTGGGCTGATATCTGTGGTCAAACACACATGCTACTGATGGGAACCTCTTGCTTCCACAGATCATAAAGTCCTATTCTTGGCCCACAGAACAGAGTACTGGGGAGAATACTTTAAAAGACAGAGAAAATGAAAGGAAAAAACCCAACTCTGCAATTCCACCTTTATTACTTCAAAGTGAGTAGAATAAAAAGGAAAGAGGGAAAGAAGGGAAGAGAAACAACCAACAGACCGTGATATTCTACTTTTAACTTACTAAAGATGTCCATACCATAAGGAACAGACTATGAAAAATGAAAAAGCAATTAGGCTCACATATATATTGCACAATCTATAAAAAGCAAGAAAAGGACCATTGTATGAAAAAACATGTCCATCACACACAGCAGGTACCGAGAACATGTATTATGGAACAGGAAAGAAATCAAGCATATAGCTAATGAGATGAAACTAAACAAAGAAAAATGTAAGCTGATTATCCAGAAAAAATAGTCTACCAAATTGGGTCTATTAAACAAATCATAGACAGTATCCCTGTGGAAATAGAAAGGGTTTCATTAAACTTATTTTACAAAGGATCGTCCAAATCACTGTAGAATGAGCCATAGGGAATAATTTAGCATTGGCTGGTGGAAGAAAATACAATTCTCCTTACCCGGGTCCTTTTAATCACAAATTTTATGATCTTTTAACAGCTTTCTATTAAGAGCAATTAAAGGAAGATAGTAAAGGTTTACACTAATACTCTAGCAAGTTAAAATGATTATATACATCTTCAAGCAGTTTATAGCTTCAAGATCGTAGCTAAGTTTGAGGGAGAAACACAAATTTATTTTTTAAAAAAGAAGAAGAGGAAGAAGAACCTGAAAGACATTCAGAGATAACACTTTTGGATTCCTTTCTGCTCCCTGTCCATGGCCTGTCCCTAGTACAGAGGCTGTTGTGGAGCCAGACATCAGTGGGGTAGGTAGAGGTACCTACAAAAGTATGGCCGAACACAATACAGGACCCACTGCATGACAACCTAGACACCTTCTCAGTCCTATCCACTACCCACATTAGTCAACCAGAGCAATCATCCCAGGCTCTGGTCGATTCAACCGCCCTCGCCTCCAGCCAGCCCCATAGGTGCCCTGTAAAAGGAGCCGGGGAGGTACCTGGGAGCAGTGGACAGGCACACTCCTATTTTTCTGTCAACAAATCTTTTTTGTGTGTTTCCACAAGATTCAGTAGAGGTGATCACCTGGGGCAGCCAATGATCAAGTGAAAATGACACCTGTTATTTCATACTTAGTACCAAGAAGTGATAGGGAGGTAGTTTCAGTTTACAAGAACTGTATGCACTTCCCAGCATTTATCTACCTCAATTATTTAAAATTAATGTTAGGCAAGTTTCTTAGTTTCTCTGTGCTTCAAGAGGGTCAAGTAATAGTAGTCCTCTCAGATGCTGTAGTCATGATGAAATAAGACCCATGGCCATGAAGACACCACTGTGGTACCTGATAGACCATAAGGACCTAAAAAATATCATTATTTCTTCTTCTTCTCCTTCCCCTTCTCCTTCTTCGTAGCAGCAGCAGCAGCAGCAGTATAAGATGAACAAAAAACCCAATCTGACTGTGATATAATGATTTGGTCATTCAGATGATCAAATAATGTATTTCTTAGATATATGTGGTCACCATCCATACCATAGTTCCTGAAAATGCTTCCGAGCCATAAAGTTGAAATTGGTGTCTTGTTATTAACGAAGGTGAATTTTGGATCCACCCAAGGTCAGGGGCTAGTTGCCAGTCAGATCAACCACATGATCAGAGGATTGGAACTTTCAGTACCAGTCCCCACTTCCCCTAACTTCTGGAGAGGGAACAGAGGCTGGAGGTTGAATCAGCCAATGGCCAATGACTTAGTCAACCATGACTATGCAATGGAGTCCCCATAGAAACCTAAGAGAATGGCTTTTGTAGTCCTTTTGGGAGAGCTTCCACACTTGGGGAATCGGAACACTTCCATGCACCCCCAAGCTGGGACCTAAGCTCACGAGGACAGAAGTTCCTTTGTTTGAGATCTCACTCTACATATCTCACCATCGGATTGTTCATAAGTAGCCTTTATCCTGTAATAAGCTAGTAAACTTAAGTGATTCCCTGAGTTCTGG
This sequence comes from Panthera uncia, assembly GCF_023721935.1. Classification (NCBI taxonomy): domain Eukaryota; kingdom Metazoa; phylum Chordata; class Mammalia; order Carnivora; family Felidae; genus Panthera; species Panthera uncia. Next base: position 17,649,970 of record NW_026057577.1, on the reverse strand, counting down.
GAGCCCTTCTGGCGAGTTACTTGAACCCAAGGAGGAGGTCAGGGGAACCTCTACTCCATAGCCAAGCAGTCAGAAGTACAGGTAAGAGCCTGAAGCTTACCACTGGTGTGTGAAGCCGGGGGTGAGAACAGTGTTGCAGGACAGAATCCATAACCTGTGGGATCTGATGGTATCCCTGGGTAGGTACTGTCAGAATGGAGTTGAACTGGAGGACACCCTGTTAGCGTCTGAGAATTTCTCGGTGTTGTGCGTGGGGAGAACCCCCTCGCCCATGATGGACCTGGATCTGGGAACTCTAAAAGATTATTACGGAAGCTAAATAATGGAAAGAGCTGATTTAAAGAAAGGAAACATTTTCTTATATGGTTTTACTTGTGTTATTATTTTAAAAAGCTTGTGCTTTGTATGCTGTCCAACTATGTTGTAACTTCCTGGCCTCTTAATGCAGGCACTAATGCACGCACACAGGCCAAGTATTTGTTCTAAGGAATTTTTATGCAGAACTCATTTAGTCAGATCTTCAAAGCATTATCTCTAAGGGCCAGTAAGCTCAGACATGACCTTGCTCTGCTATTACACAGATCCCTTCCTTGCAATGGCACTGCCCTTCCACTATGTGTGAGACCTCCAATGCACCGATCTGGGACCTTCTCATTTCCATCAGGCCCCTCTGGCTTTTCTGCCCTCCTCGTCCAGCTTAAGTTTCCATGATCTACCATCAGAATCAAACACTTCCAACCCCGTGAGTCCCTTTCCCTCTGTTGGACTCAGGACACCACAGTTCTGGTCGAACCCTAGCATCTCTTACCCATGCCTCAACCCAGATGTTAAAATACTACAAGAAAACCACACAATACGAACAAGTTGTTTTCACTTTAAATTCAAGCTCTTTACTCATAAAATATGGTCTTGCTCCCTTACTCTAGAACAGTCATTCCCAAACTTCAGCCAGCATCAGAATCATGCTAGAAAGCTTCTAAAACACAGGCTGCTGGGTCCCATGTCCAGAGCTTCTGATCCAGTAGGTCTGGGGGGTGAGCACTCAGAATTTCCATTTCAACAAAGATTTCACGTTCCCAGGTGATGCTGCTGCTGCTGGCCAGGATCCAGACATTGAGAACCACTGCTCCACAGGAACCACTTTTCCCCATTTCATACTTTCTCTTCTCTGAATCCCCCTGACTCCCTACCTCTCAGCTGATAACCACTCTTCACAAAGGCTTTGACGAGAATGCAGAAGCCACCAGATTTGAGGTCCCTTATCTTCACCCTACCGACTCTATCCACACGTCTCCTCCATCAACCTCTCTTTCTTCCTCTGTGTGAGTGGAAGAAATCCCCTTCTTCTGTCAGAGGCCAATTCTTCTAAGTTCATGCTCTGGTTCTCAGCCTGCTTCTCAGCCTGCTTCTTGACTTTCCCAAGTATTTCTTTCTTTAGTTACAGCCCTGGTCTCCTCAGCCTATTCCTGATCCAATTCCTTCCTTCTTTCCATCCATCCGCCCTTCTATCATGTCTGCTGAATTGTTCCTATCAGCATATAAACTTATTCTAGCATCTCATTTTATTTTATTTTTTTTAATTTTTTTTTAACGTTTTATTTATTTTTGAGACAGAGAGAGACAGAGCATGAACGGGGCAGGGGCAGAGAGAGAGGGAGACACAGAATCAGAAGCAGGCTCCAGGCTCCGAGCCATCAGCCCAGAGCCCGACGCGGGGCTCGAACTCACTGAGTGCGAGATCGTGACCTGAGCTGAAGTCGGACGCTTAACCGACTGAGCCACCCAGGCGCCCCTAGCATCTCATTTTAAAACAACGGAACAAAACAAATGAAAAAATGAGAAAAAAAAATATCCCCCTAGAAGATACAGCTTATTTCTCGGCTTCCTTTCACGGCAAAAGTTCTCAAGAATGTTCTGCAGATGTTGTGTCCCCTTCTTATCTCCAGTCCATCCGTTACACCACTCTCTACAAAATGGCTTCGGTTTCTGCCATTCTCAGCTTGTCAAGACCACAGACCTCTTCCCTGTTGCTAAAGCCAATGGCCACTTTCGTCCAGACCTCAGCTTCTGGGCAGCCAGTACTCAACCAGACAACCACTTGACCCACTTTTCTTTGCAACTCTTCTGGTGTTTTTCCTCATTCTTTTCTACCTGGCCTCAAAATATAGGGATTTTTCAAAGCTTAGCCAGCAGTCTCTTCTCTCCTCCCGGAACACTCTCCCTAACTCAGCAGTACCAACTGCCATGGATTTTAAGACCTTGATGCTGATGAGGTGCGAATTCACTTCTCCAGGCTGGCTCTCTCTTCTGAAACTAAATACCTATTTAACATCTCCACTGGGAATTTCTTAGAGACATCCTCAATTCAAAAGGTCCAAAGTATAACTTGATATTTCCTTTAAAAAACAAAACCAAAACACAGGGGCGCCTGGGTAGCTCAGTTAGTTAAGCGTCCGACTTCAGCCTAGGTCAAGATCTCGCCATTCCTGAGTTCGAGCCCAGCATCGGGCTCTGTGCTGAGAGCTCGGAGCCTGGAGTCTGTTTCGGATTCTGTGTCTCCCTCTCTCTCTCTGCCCCTCCCCGACTTGTGCTCTGTCTCTATCTCTCAAAAATAAAATAAACATTAATGACAAAAAACAAAAAACAAAAATAAAAACAAAAACATGAACAACCCCATCCCCCACTACCACCTATCACCTTCCTCAATTTCTCATCTCAGCAAAGGATAGCACCACCACCCACCTTTCCCTCACCTTCCACATATAGCCTTTTATTAGCCCCCATCTGGCGCTCCTCTCCCACTCGCTCAAAAAGGTGCAGCCACAGGGGTCACCACAGCCACAAACGTGCCTTTGCTACTTCTGTCCCCAGCCCTTTCCTCTAGCTGCCTTGTACACATCTCCCTGGAGGTGTGCTCCTGGATCAGTGAAACCCAAGCACTCCCTCTTGCTCCCTGGGAACTTGTTTTCTGGCTCCCTTATTTGCTTCCTTTAGAGCACACAGCACTTGCAATTATTTCATGCAAATGTCCACCTGGCTTTTACCATTTACCTTTACCTTTTTACCTCTGCATGCAACACAGGGTTTTGAATGCATGAGGATCATTCCACAGGCACAATCGGGGCCAGCCATGGAAATGGTACCGAGAAGGCCAAGTCTGGCTTACTGTAAACAGAAAACTTTACCAGTGGAGTCTGCCATGATTGTTACACTTGCTGGAGGTAACCAGGGCCTCTGCGGCAACGATATGACCAAAAGCAGCGGGAGGTCCAGTTGCTACATGATGGTGTAGCAAGGATTTATTGGTAGGTAGGAAATGAAGCAAGGCCGTAGCTGAGAAAAAACAGTAATGTGTATTATTTGCAGAATATTTTATGGTTTGCGAAGTTGCCTCACATACACGAGGTCACTTAATCCTCACTACCACCTTTGTGGTAGACAGATCAAAAGTATTCTATGGATGAGCGATCATCCAAGCCCAGCAACACCAAGCCCAGATCCAAGTTGGAGAGTCCCCCTCCCCAGGGGGAGGATGAGCTGAGGATCTAGGTCTTGCACTAATTCCTGGCTGTACTCTCTCTCTAAAGGGTTCTAGCAGTTCTGTTCTTTCTCTCACACCCAACTGATCCTTCAAGGGTCAGCAGCAACCCCCTTCACCCTATGGCTAGAGGTGGGCTCAGATCCCCTCCCTCAAGCTCTGGAGCACAGCCACGGTGTGGCTGAATATATAATCAAGATTCAACCAAGGAGGATGACAGAGGGAAATAAACAAAGAACATCATGAGACTAGATGAGGTGCCTTACAAACTGCCAACAAAATAAGCAAGTGCTCATCTATGAAAAAGAGCCAAACAGAACAGCGATGCCACTATTTCGTGTCTGATTCACCCTGCTACTCACATGAGACCCTTTTTGACCCCTTTATTACAGCTCATTAAAAGCTAAACATCAATAGGAATAAAAAGGGAACTGGCAAACAGCCTTGTTCAACTTACGTTTGAATGGAAGAAGGTAGGATGAAAAGGAATATGCTTAATTTGTCTTTAATTTTTTACTCGATCAGAGTAAGTGCTGAAAACTATAGTTCCAACTCCAAATGTTTTCATATATCTATCTTTCTTTCTTTCTTTCTTTCTTTCCTTCCTTCCTTCCTTCCTTCCTTCCTTCCTTCCTTCCTTCCTTCCTTTCAACGCAGCCCACCACGTCGTCATTTTTGGAGAAGGAAAACGGCTACTTGCTAGAGCAATCTTGTCTTGAGCACAGTTTTGCAACCAGAAAATCACGGAGCCAGACAGCAAATAGGAATCTTCTAAAACATGCCCCCAAATAACGAATAACGCGGTGAGAAGCAGCTTCCCGACTGTGATAACTTTTCTTGTTTTGTCTCACTGATATTTTCTTACGAGGGTTTTTGGGTCAGAGTAAACTCCTGAGGACTGAGCTGACATTCCCTCTGAAACTAATTACATTAAACAGCAGGTGCCCACTTCAAGTCTGAGCAGGAGAATGCAAGACGTTCAGGGAATGCAGTGCACTTGGGGTTAATGCTCTCATTTCTTAGGAGCCTCTTTAAGCTTAGAAATCCCCAACTCCACTAACTGTGTCATTTGCATAGAGAGAAAAGAAGGATCAATCGGATGCATTGAAATAACAACAACAACAACAAAAAAAGATACAATGCACATGTGGGGAGCATACAGCAGCTGCTCTTAAAATACACTCTGGAATGTTGAAATGCTTAGCAATGAATTGGCTAATTATATTTTCAGGGGGGAAAGCTACCTTTCAAGGGAAGACTTTGAACAGATGGCTGTGATGAGCATATGAACAGCAGGGGGCAGGAGCTACAGCAAAGAAGGGTGGACTTACCCCTGTGTTTAAACTCTCCACAAGTAAACCCAGCGTTCAAAGAACGGGTTTTCTTTACGAGTTAATGCAAACAGGGATGACTCTGGAAAAAACAGTGGCCTCAATAATTTTTTAGTGGCCTTCTGTCACTGATATGATGAATGACTAGCACAATTAATGGGACTACTTGGCCAACCCAAAAGGACACCTTTTCAAATACACCAGCTTCATTATAAATAAAAACAGGAGCAATACACATAGCTTTGAAAGAATGGCTCATTACTCTGCTGGCTCTATATGAAGGATCTTGATGAAATTTGAGCAGCCAGTCATGCTAACACTACAAGCTAATTCCTGGTCTTGGCTTCAAAGTCTCCCCTGGTCAGTGACTTAAATGGATTTGACTGAGGTCAACAGAATCTAAGGAAAATAATCTATATTTTACGTAGGTGGTATATGGTAAAGCCAAACACTGCAACAATGCTTAAAAAATCACGGGTTCTAGTTGCCCTAAGGGAGGCAAAGAAGAAAAGAAGACAAACCAGAAGATGCCTTTCGTTATGCCAAAGTCAATAGGATATGCAAAATTTAAATACTATTCCATTTAAGGAGCGCCTGGGTGGCTCAGTCGGTTGAGCGTCCAACTTCAGCTCGGGTCATGACCTCGCGGTCCTTGAGTTCGAGTTCGAGTTCCGCGTCAGGTTCTGTGCTGGCAGCTCAGAGCCCGGAGCCTGCTTCAGATTCTGTGTCTCCCTCTATCTCTGCCCCTCCCCTGCTCATGCTCTGACTCTCTCTGTCTCAAAAATAAAAATAAACATTAAAAAAAATACTATTCCATTTAAGAGGGAAAAAAAGGGATGGAAGTGAAAGAATGATCAAAATACAACCTAAATTGCTGCACTTGCAAAAAAAAGTATCAGGAGAGTTCACTTGAGCTGTTTATTAACAACAGATATGAATTTCCTTTACTTTTGTCTTTGGGACTCTTTTAAGTATTGAGAAGAAAATATTACTTATTGAAAATATAACTTCCCTTTAGTCTGATTTCATCAATTTCTTTCTTTAAAAAAATTTGAAGTTTATTTATTTATTTTGAGAGAGAGAGGCGGGGAGAGGCGGAGAGAGAGGGAGACAGAGAATCCCAAGCAGGCTTCGCGCTGTCAGCACAGAGCCTGACATGGGGCTGGAACCCATGAACCGTGAGATCATGACCTGAGCCAAAATCAAGAGTTGGAGGCTTCACCAACTGAGGCACCCAGGTGCCCTGTGTTATCAGTTAAGATTTTAGATGACTGAGACGTCTCCTTTTTTCAGAAGCATAAATAATTAAGTTGTGCTATAATTCTAAAGTTTTGTAATAGATACACCAGTTTACCATGACACAGAGCACTGCATCTTACAGGGTAAGTGGGAGAGGATCAAATGGGTGCTAAAAGAACAAGCTTCACCAGGTGGAGTAGGACACAAGACCTCCTTCAGTTCAATCCCTCCACACCTAGGAAGCTAGGGGAGTCCCTCAGACACAGCAGGGGCTCAGCAAATGTAAGTTCCCCTTCCCTTTCCTGCTGGATCCACTAGTAGGGGAGGCATCAGGGACAAAATGCGCATTGGAAGAGGTCTCTACTGTCTACCAGCCATTCTCTCCTGGAAAATACACGTGTGTGTCGAAGGAAATGACTAAGGCACAAATAAAAGGAAAGCTCCGTTATTTCCTTCCTGTCATTCCTTTCCCCCACTTCTTACCTCCTCTTTCTCCTAACTGCCTGGGAGTTCGAGTTCCAAAAGCCATATTTGAAGATGTGGCTACAACCTTGCAAGGTGGTCTCCACTGCAAGGACCTGAACTTGAAGCAGACCGCTGAGCAGAGAGTCAGAGACTAATGAATAAGAAAAGGGAGACACCAGCGTGTCTGGGTGTCAGTTAAGGGGTAAGCGTCTGACTCTCCATCTCAGCCCAGGTCTTGATCTCAGGGTTGTGAGTTCAAGCTCCACTGGGCTGGGTGTGAAGCCTACTTGAAGAAGGAAAAAAAAAAAAAAAAAAAAGGAGGGACCACCAACTGATAACATGCATTTGGTATTTCAAGTTTATAATAAAAGTTGCTCAAGCTATGCAGGGGGAAAAAGGAGATTCTGTGGGCACAAAGGAAATTTTGCGGGTGAGAAAAATGTTCTAAGGAATGGATTGTGAGGGGCGCCTGGGTGGCTCAGTCGGTTAGGCATCTGACTTCGGCTCAGGTCATGATCTCGTGGTTCGTGAGTTCGAGCCCCATGTCGGGCTCTGTGCTGATAGCTCAGAGCTGGGAGCCCGCTTTGGATTCTGTGTCTCCCTCTCTCTCTGCCCCTCCCCCACTCATGCTCTCTCTTTCTCTCCCAAAAATAAACATTAAAAAATTTAAAAAAACACAAAAAACAAAAACCAAATGGACTGCGAAAACGGTCACACAGCTCTCTTAAGTTTACAAAGAACTGTCCACATATAACATGCGTATTCCATGGAAAGGAGTTGACACCTCAGTAAAGTTATAACAAAAAGTGCCTGTTTTCTGTCTTCCCACTTTTCTGCAGGTGACATTCAAGAGTGTGACTGTCAGTTGATAGAGCTAAATAAATACTATATGCTAACCAAGTTTTTCTTGGGTCAGCCAAAAGACTGTTCAATAGGGCTGGTACTCGGTACTGCCACAAGAATGGGGAGGGATTTTTTTTCTAACAAGAGACTAATTAAACATACCAACTTTTTGTATACATAATTGTATGTCAGGTGGAAATAGTACTTGCCTACTAAAAATATACTAAATTGGCTCCTATCACCTGTCTTACCTGAATTAGAACAAGTCCAAAAAGAGAAGCTCGAAGGAGAGTGCAATAACCTACCGTATGAACTATCTAAGAGAATCTATCAATCCTAACCTTCATAATTTTGCTTTCATTTCTTTCCAACCAACACAGTGGCATGCAAAGAGAGTGCCGGTCGCTTGGTCCTGAACCATTCTCATCTGTCCCTTACAATCTCGTTGCACCTCCCGCCTCCTAATCACCTGCTGGCCGCATGGACCCAGCGCTTGTTTGTTTGAGACAAAGCAAGAGCACTGCCAGTATCAGAGGTCCTGCCTTGAGTCTCCTTTCTCAGACGCGTCCCACTCGCCCACCTGTAGCAAACAGGGAAGAGACAGGCTTCCTTGTCTGCAACTTTCCTTTTCGTTTCACAAACCTGATGCCAACTAGTCTTGTCTATCTACCTTGGAAACAAGAGCTTATTGTTCATAGAAAAAGCACTGGGGCGCCTGGGGGGCTCAGTCAGTTGAGCGTCCAACTTCCGCTCAGGTCACCATCATGCAGTTCAGCCCCACATTGGGCTCTCTGCTGTCAGCCCGGAGAAGCCTGCTTGGGACACACACACACTCTCTCTCTCTCTCTCTCTCTCTCTCTCTCTCTCTCCCCCCCCCCCGCCCCTCCCCAGCTCAAGCTCTCTCTCTCTCAAAAATAAGCAAACATTAAAACAAAAAGAAAGAAAGAAAGAAAGAAAGAAAGAAAAGAAAAGAGAAAAGAAAAGAAAAGAAAAGAAAAGAAAAGAAAAGAAAAGAAAAGAAAAGAAAAGAAAAAGCACCAAATAGGTATTCTCTGGGTCACCCTGGTCAGGGGGAGGGATTCAGAGTAAGTAAAATGTGGTGATGGCCAATTAGAACACACAACGCCCTCAACACACAGGCACTTCACACAAGTCCCTTTCCACCTCAAACTCCTCTGGTCTCCAAGTTGGCTTTTCTCCTAGGAGGAGAAGAAGAGATGAGAAAGAAACGTGAGGAATAAATGCTCTTTGTTACAGAAGCGAATGAATAAATTTCACCTCCCCAAACCTTTATGGCCAAGGTAGGGGGGAGGCTGGGGGACATGGAGCTCACATGACTCAGGACTCCCCTGGGACCCAACCAGGTGAACTTACCCCTATCCCCACAAACAAAACAAACTTGCCCCTCTCCCCACAAATAAACAGACTGCAGTAAAATGTTTCCATTGTAGGGCCGCCTGGGTGGCTCATAGGTTAAGCACCCGACTCTTGATTTTGGCTCAGGTCACGATCTCACAGTTCGTGGTATTGAGCCCCACTTTAGGCTTCATGCTGTCTTTCTCTCTCTCTCTCTCTCTCTCTCTCTCTCTCTCTCTCTCCCTCCCCTGCTCACTCTCTCTTTCTCTCAAAATAAATACATAAAACTTAAAAAAATGTTTCCATTTTAAAGAATAACAGTTATGGGAATGTTTTTAGGACTGTCATTTGTACTAACAGTTTATTTACGAGAAAAAAAAAAAAAACCCAGTGGAGTAAATCTGCAAAATTTTGCTATCATTGGGCGAGCAGCTTCATGATACATTTTTGTTAGGAGTATTTTACTTATATTTAAAATTATAAATTACAAACAAAAATTAAGTCATTCAGCTAAACTTCACTTATATGTGCATCTCTGAGTAACAAATACATGCTTTATGATGTAAATAGATTTGCTATTTGTTCATATTGCTTTTGACAAGTGGTTTTCAGTATTTAATAAGTTTGGAAGGGGGGGTGAAAGTCACCACGGATAGGTGAGTCTATCCTTAGTTTTTGAGATGTAAAGTCATTGATACAGCTTCAAGGAAAATATTTATAAATTCGACATCTGTAACTACCTATTACGGAAAGACATTTCAAAACCAAATGTGATTGCTGACAGAGGCTATGGGCGGACTGTTGTATAAATAGAGATAAAGCACAACTGGTTAAGCAGTGGACCGTCGGCACAGCTTACGCGGACATTTATGTCTAAGGCCAGAAGGCTCGGCAGTGGACATTACGTGATCTATCTGAAGATTACCTCATTCTACCCCAGAGGCAGGGGGAAAGATTTTATTTAGTTTTCTTTAGATACAACATGCTTAAAATGAGTATTCTCTGATTATTACTCAGTTGGCGATTCACTGGAGACATCTGCCTAAGTGATGACCACAAATGTTCTTTCTCTAAAAACACCAGCACACATCTGATTACATTAATTCAAGTTTCCATTTAAATGGATATTCATGGTTTTCAAATACGATTTTTTTTCCTCTCCTTAGGATTAGAGGGAGGGCTAGTCGGTCCTTCTTGGCTTCCACCCTGGCCCCCAAACCTGCGCCCCTTTTCACCATGCAGCGGGCATGCAGGGTTGCACGCTGCTCCTTAACTATGGAAGCAAATCGATAGCAGCTGAATGCCATCTGCTTCGGGCCGCAGAACAGAACCAAAGTGTAAGCCATGCATCTTCCCTTATTGAAAGGTTATTTTATGCAAGTAAACAATTCATCGTCTTCTTGCACGCTTGATGCTCATTTACCACTGTGATCAATAAAATATGCAAAACAACAAAAAAATTGAATCCTAAGAGTAGTTCTGATGCCAGCGTGATGGTTAATCAATACCCGGCCTCTGCTCACGAGGGCAAGCGGTGGGGGTACTGCTATTGTAACCTGTGAGACCCACAGCGGTAGACGTGGCCCTTCCCGAAAAGACAGTTTCCAGAAAGGAGATACATTACGTTTACCCTAAAGATTAAACAGGAGAACACATTCTCATTGAATTAAATCAAAACACTAACATCAACAGGCTTGAATGTTACTGATTCAAAGACAGCACTTCTCAAAGCTCAAGAAAAAAGTAATTTGGGTTTATACGCCTTTTAGAATCTCAAAGACAAATATCGGATGAGATCGCTGACGTGGACCTTTGGACAGCAAGCCCTTCCGCTCTTCCTTACGGTCTGTCTTATTAAGTCTTGCTTCTCAATGTATTCATGTTTCCGGGGAACTCAGTTTTTCTTCTAAAAACAAACTGCTGTGGGAATTTCATGTGCACGGTGTTTCTTTTAGTCATACCACAAGCTGCCTTATTATATTAAACCTCTTGACAATTGATTCAGGCAGAACACTTTTATCCCAACAAAGAAAACTATATCATCTCACAGATGCTACCGTATAAAATCCCTCAATTCGAGACTGTTTTCTAGCAAAATACAAAGCACTAAAAAAAAAAAAAAAAAAAAAAGAAAGAAAGAAAAGACAAAAAAACCAAAACACATAAAAACCAAAAAACTGGAATTTTTTCCATTTTAACCAGGTCTCTTGAGCTGAATTATGAATTTCAGCCTAGCACGGGAATAAGAAAAAAATTAAGATAAATTAGACAGCTTTTCAGAAAGTCTAAAAAAGGAGTTTAAGAGAAAGAAAAACAGTGTCAAGTGAAATAAGGATTGCCCTGAGAAGGTAGCTTTGCTTTTTGCGTGTTTTCAGATTTTCTGTATATTTTACCACAAGAATGACAAGTTTCCTACCACTCAAATACTCTTTAGTTTTCCAGAATACTATCACAACAGTTAAAAGACCTAACCTTTTTCTTACTTACCCAGATCTACTGAATCTATCACACTTACACGTACCTCTCTGATCACTAGATAGAATGTGTACTGTCCAATAAACCTATCGTGTCCTCTGTTTTACATACATACCTAAGAGCACTGTTAAAAATCTAAGTGATATAGGAGGAAAATGAGTAATGCTATTTAATCTGTAGGAGGAAGGAAAAAAAAACAAATATTACAAGTGTTAATGGGGATCGTTAGCATGAAGGAAAAAAAAAAAAAACAAAGAAATATCCCACCAGATTTCTTTCAGTATGCATTTGTAGTCATTTCATGTCAAAGAGTTATCTTACAAATACTTTTCTTTACAAAGTAGTTAGAGTAGGCTAAAATCTCCCCGAAGTTCTCCATTATGACACAAGCTACATTAGAGACCATTGATTGTGGGAAGTAGTTTTCCTTGTCATATTCCTAGTTTCACACACTAAAACTCTCTATTTCTAGTTGCTATTTCAAAATCATCATTCTAGAACTGTATCTAATTCATCTTCGTGTTTTAAAAACACCACATAGACAGTGCAATTTAAATATTTATTTAAGTCAAATAACAGTGATGCAATTAATAACAAGAGCTCGACTAGGGAAGTGGAGTAGCTTTGAGTCAATGACCCAACCAGCGGCAAGGGTATAATTTAAAGGCAGAAATTTCCAGTGCACGCACCGTTAGCCACAGTGAACCTGTTACAGCTCTAAAGGGAATTGTTTGCCTCTTATTAGATTTTCTACAGCACAGCCATAAGTGATAAATGTACTGCTGTACTCACTGTCAAGTTAATCAATGCTGCCAAAGTTTTGTTGACCTAACAGTAATCCATAAAGTAAGCAGCATTTTCTCCATGCCTATGACATCTCAGTCCACAGAAGGGCTACGACTCCAAAAGTAGCCACACATGATAAAGACTTGGGGTGGGGGGAAGCCAGAGTCAGAGAGGGTTGATAAGACACACCGGGTGATTTTCCAAATTAGCAGTTATTATGGGTCCCCTGCCTTGATAAAAAAGCATTTAAGATCACGACTACAAAAACAATTTTTTTTTTCAATTTTGATGTTCAAAGTCCTAATAAATGACTACCTCTCCCAATGAAAGGCGATTTCTTCCACAAGGCTCCCCGCCCTGACCTCAGAGCAAAATGAATAAACAAATAATGAAAACACCCAGAGCTTCCAGAATCTCAAATCAAAACAGCCATTTCTAGCACACGGTCTATGCCTGTCTACAGTTCAATGCACTGATCAAATCCAGTCCAGGGCACCAGTAATAAGAATGGTAATATGGACAAGAAAAAAAGGCCCCAAATTTTGCTTCACTGTAAATCAGGGCATGTGAAAGACATGTCCATTAGAAATGAGGAAAGAAACAACGGGAGAGGCAAAGCCGCCCTGCAAACAAACCAGTGCCATGCTTTCACAAGCAATTATAGACATATGAAATATGAATTGCAATTGATTTTTCTTCCTGGGGTCACTCTGCTCCATGTTTTACGGACTCTAGGCATTTATTTGGGCAGCAAACTGACAAGTTTTGTAGAATGACCTGTGCAGGGTAATCTTTGCTCAGTCACGAGCACTTCATTGTGGCTTCTCATCCTTGACACTTGTCCCTCCCAAAAACTTACTGGCAAGGGATTCCTTGATAAAGACATGGAACAATGCAATTACCGCCGTAAAGGGCTGGCAGAACCTGACCAGGGGATGCTTAGCAACCTTTTCTGTGCCAATGGAAAATAAATAGCATCAATCTGGAAGAGTGACTGTCATCCTTGTATTTCCACAGCAAATTTTCTTATTCAGCTGGCGGTGATACAGCAGGATACTAAGCTCTTGTGATTTGTCTTGCCAGTAAGAAGAATAGCAAGACAAGGTTGTGGTTATAAGGATAAATAAATACCACGGGTTTCTTCTACTTAAATAAGGCTTTTAAAAACTTCAACCATAAAAAGATAGGATCTTCCCCATTTGTCTGTTTTCTATGACTCCGATTACAAGATTTCCCTGTGTTTTGGTCTTCACAGAGCTCTGAATTGTGAATGTTACTAATCATAAGACAAAGCATTAAAAGGGTCTCTGGAAAACCTCCCTTATTTCTTCTGGCATCAGTCCATAATGCTTAGACATCTTTCCCTGTCCCTACATATAGACAGTTAAAGCATTCTTTGGAACCGCTGTGGAGTATTTTGGAGAGCTTTCCACCGTAGTAGAAAGGAGTAGTGTATTCCACTCCATTTTCCACTAATGTGCATCTTATTGGGCAATTTTTAGTATAATTACATTGCAATGAAATAAATGCCTTACATACAGCATAGCCCAACTATGCAAGAATAATTGTAGGATAAATTCCTAGAGAGGAAAATGCCAAATTGCTTCTCCAGAAGGTTGCCACAACGGGCAGTCACCTTAAAGGTATAGTACAAATGTTTTGTTTGAATCTTTGCAATTCCATAAGTAAATATCTCATTTTAATTTACTACCCTCCGATTAATAATGAAGTATCTTTTTCTCTTGTTTCCTGAGCATTTATAATTTTTTTAAATAAGTGAATTCTGTCCATTTTCCTACCGGGTTATCTATCTCTTAGTGATTTGTAACAGCTCTTTGCATACCACAGCAATCAGACTTCTGTCCTATGTATTATGAATATTTTTCAGTCTTTTTGTCTCATGATTTGAATTTGTGGTGACTTTTTTGCTGTATACAATTTAAAATTTCTATGCAGCCCCATTTTAAATGTTGTACATACCAAATAATACAGAAATACCACTATCAACTCAGAGAATACAATGCACTGAAAAACTGCATGATGAATGTGGGCACTACTGTTATTTCAATCTCAGATTATGTCCCCAACTACCAGAGAGGAACAAAAAATAACAAAAGAAAGGGTCAGAATGATACCAGATATCATTAAAACCAAACTATCCATCTTGCAGGCTTGGACAGCCATCAGGGTGGGCTGAACTGAAGTTGGAAGATGTTTAGGGGAGCCCAGGTGGGTGGCAGGCAGGCCTGAAAACTTGGTGTGGAGAAGTTAGCCCTAGGAGCTATAACAGAAGGTAAGATGTGCTGGTGTATGCACAGCTAAGGTGCATTCGGGCTCCACAGTATCACATCTGGGTGTGGAGAATCAAGAAAGGTCTCACAAAGGAGGGGCAACAGCAAATAAGCCTTTCAGGATGCTGTGGTGAACAGAGATGCGAGAAAGGGACATACAGGGCATGGGGTACCCGGACATACAGGGTACAGAGTAGGATAAACACAAGGGTCAAGACAAGGGGGCAGGTAGTCAGCTAGTGTGGTTGGCACAGAAGAGATAGGAAGAGTAAGGCTGGAATTCTGGACACGTGGCCTAGGAATATGACAGTTTGGTACCTGACAAAGAGCCATGAGACAATTTTTTGGCAGGTCAGAGATGACGGTGAGTAGGAATATCCACCTCAGGGTGAACTAGAGTACCCCAAGCGAATGAGGAAAACTGCCATGAGGATCTAGAAACACTGAATAATGATAATGGCAGGGTGATGACAACCAAGGAAAGTACTTCTCCGACTGATCATGAATAGCTTGCAGGGCACAGTCATGGGACTATTTTTAGTGAAAAGAATGATTTTATAAAGGAACCTATGAATGGCCCAAAATGGCCCAGATTTTTCCAAAATAGTACCCGAGAGGCTCTGTGGAGAATGTGTCCACCAGAGAGGTGCCAACGCGATGATGAATAATGTTGGAAATAAGCCCAAGGCGCATCCTGGGTACAGCGGTGCCGAATTCCGTTGTGTATCTGGAAGATGAAGACGGTCTCAGTAGGGCATGAGGCATCATCGTGAAGGGTTTGAAACAATAACAGAGACAGACAATCAGAGTTCCAACAACATATCCTCTGTTCAGATGTCGCTGCTCTACCTTCCTGCCCAGGTGGATGAGGGAGAAAAAGCGAAAAATCAATTTATGTATCTGCTACATGAAAGGCATGCTGAGGCAAGAGACAATGACTCAAATGTCATCTCAAATCACTAGGAGGGTCAGGGAGCACAGAAAACAGGGTAAAAGCCACAATCCTCACTGAGGAGGCAAACAGCATCTGCGGAAAAAGTAAAATTAAAATAAAATAACACCCATTCTGTAAATGAGAAGAAAAAGTAGAGAAGGCAAAGCCGGGGAATGCTTTAGTATTAGACATTCTGGGGCACCTGTGAGGCTCAGTCAGGTAAGTATCTGACTTCGGCTCAGGTCATGATCTTATGGTTTGTCAATTCGAGTCCCACATTGGGTGAGCTCAAACCCCACTTAAGGTGAGCCTGCTTCTCTCTTTTTCACTCTTTCCCTCATGGGATTCTCTCTCTCTGCCCTTGCTCAGTTGCCTGCTCGCTCACTTGTTCTCTCTCTCTCTCTCAAAAAAAAAAAAAAAGTACTAGACATTCTTTAGACTCTAAGTGTATTGCCACAACTAGAATTTACTCTGGCTTCAGGGATATGGAGGTAAGACTCTTCGTCGAGCCTGAAAATAACCCGCCATTTTTAGTCCAAAAGCAAGATGGGAGTTTGCCAAGTTCTGAACTGGGAAAGGCCCTTCAAAATTTTTTTTGGGAAACTGAGCACTTTGTTTAATAAATTACAAATAAGCCCTACAGGAAAAAAAATTTTTTTTCACAAGTTCTAAACACACTGTAACTACATTATTTTACTTACTTAAAACACCTTGGCACGAATGGAACAGGGGGTTCTGCCGAAGAGGGAGTAGTGTATCCCAAACACTTTTCATCATAGGCCTCTCAAAGGAAAAGGAGTTCAGCCCCCATCCTAAAATATACATATTTACTTAATTATACACCATTAAGGTATCACTGTCTTAATTATGTGCTATGTAAGACATACACAAAAGGAAATTTTAAGAAATATAAAGATGAAATAAGACATTTGTTTGTTTGTTTGTTTATTTATTTATTTATTTTAACATTTATTTATTATTGAGAGACAGAGAGAGACAGAGCATGAGCATGGGAGGGACAAAGAGAGGAGGATACACAGCATCCGAAGCAGGCTCCAGGCTCTGAGCCATCAGCACAGAGCCTGATGCGGGGCACAAACTCACGAACTACGAGACCATGACCTGAGCCAAAGTTGGATGCTCAACCGACTGAGGCGCCCAGGTGTCCCAAGATGAAACAAGATTTAAAACAAATTTTATTTTATTGTGCTTATCAATGATACAAAGAATATTTATTTTTATTAAAAATTACAAATAACGATACTTTTAACATGAGAATGTAACTGAGTATGCTGCCTTAAGGTGATCTCTTTTTTGTTAAGTTTATTTATTTTGAGAGAAAGAGAGATAGGGCAGGGGAGGGGCAGAGAGAGAGGGAGAGAGAGAATCCCAAGCAGGCTCCACGCTGTCAGCCCAGAGCCAGATGTGGGGCTCGAACTCACCAAGTGTAAGATCATGACCAGAGCCGAAATCAAGTGTCAGTGGCTTAACTGTCTAAGCTGCCCAGGAGCCCCTCTTAAGGTGGTCTTAAGTGACTATTCTGCACTATGTTCGAGAATGAGAATTTTGTTCATTTCAGAAATATTTGATGTTAAGAACTGCCTTTGTTGGAAACACTATCTCACAAAGACCGGTAGGTCCAACAGCTGCACTTACTAAGTCAGAGAACCAATTTTTCCAATTCCAACCTCCAGTAAGACAAAGAC
Organism: Panthera uncia; assembly: GCF_023721935.1. Classification (NCBI taxonomy): domain Eukaryota; kingdom Metazoa; phylum Chordata; class Mammalia; order Carnivora; family Felidae; genus Panthera; species Panthera uncia. Next base: position 17,633,006 of record NW_026057577.1, on the reverse strand, counting down.
ATTTTAATGAGGTTTGGCCAAGAAATTCCCTGCTTTCCTGATGTCACACGGTTGTTCTTGGAGAGCAAGTGGAAAAATGTTGCATTTAGAAAAATCTGGATCCAAGACCCAACTGAAACTCTTCTTGTGAAAGGTTTTTGAACAGGCTTGAAAATTCTGTTTCCAAGTTTTAAGGGAGGTAGAGAGAATTTTAGGTTACACACATTCATCCTGGCAGCCAAATCCCATAATGATAGAAACTTTGTCAGACATCCATTTTCAAAACGTTCTCTCCCAGGCTTGTGTTCTTTCAAAAGCCAGTTACTTTCCCACTTGGGTTCCTGGAGCCTTCGGCGGCGGGGGTGGGGTGAGGGGGGGGGTGGGTTATGCCGAGGCCGCAGCCAGCTGGCAGGAGTTGGGGGACAGCGCCCGCACCAATGCTGCCTCCTTCCTGCTGTTCACCAGGCAAGCAATCTTTAGTTTTGTCTTCAGTCTGCCCTTCCTTTGCTAGGCTCGCTTTTAAGCAACTTGCGCCTTCCGTGAGGTTCAGTTGGTAATACAGCCTCATGAGGCACCTGACAGGCAATAAGCTATAACGAACACGCAATCAAGGGCACCGGGGCGAGGCCCCTGGTTGTGGACCCCAGGCTGCCTGACATCTGGACTTGTGAAAGGGTCGGAGTCAGTCTGAGCAGCAATGTTCATAAAGCTGGCTTCACTTGTTTGTCAGATAAAAAAGAAATATAATTGCAAGTTTCCTGACTGCTTTCTACATTCGAACGGGGGGACTGTGCACAGTTGGCCTTGTATACGCCGGTAAGAGGGCTGCAAGTGCTACCCCCCCAGGGATGAGATGCCTACACGGGCTCTCTTCAAATCGTCTCCCCTGACCAGCAGGTTGTTCAAAAGGTTTAAGCTGATTTACCTGATTTACTTCCTACTATTTTGTCTACTGAGGAAAACAGAGGGGCTTTTCAGATAGCCTCAGTGCACGTCGTCCTAGACGAAATGGTCCATATTTAAACAGACTCACTTCAACCTCAAATACCAGATGACGCTGTTGAGCTGGGACTGGGAAGGACTAAGTGTAAAGCGCCATGCAGACTCTGCGGCCCAGCACAGCTCCTCCAAGGGTGTTTATTTTATGAATCAATGAGTGAATGAATGGATAAAGCATTTCCATTGGAACTTCCTAGTGACAACATCTTGCAGCATCTTGGACATTTCTGCCCAGGATGGCCCCCAACAATATTTTAAATTAGTCATGGTTTGAGCTGACTTGATGAGATGGTTCCTGAAGGAATATCCTCTAATTTAATTTCCACGGCTAAATAATTAAGATTAGGCATTAGTCCTTGTGGCTCTCCGGAGTCCTGAGGATATTCTGGGACTGGGGGAAAACAGATTGAAGGAAGAAGGGAGAGCTGCTCTTCAACGTAGGCCTATTCTATTTTAGGAACTAGATGGTACGTCATATACATTAGCTCACGTGATCCTCTTTACCAACTCTATGAGGTATGCCTTTTAAACTCCCTTTACAGAAAAGATGACTAGGGCACAGACAGGTTAAGTTACAACCCCAGGTGAGACAGCAGTGAGTGGAGGTTCAGGACTCTGAACCCATGTCCCTCCCCCAGTGCCAGGCCACGCTCTTCCATTCCCTCTGCTGTTCCCCATCTGCCTTATTCTAGACCGGCTTTTAAATTCAAGGGTCAACTATAGCCCGAGGCCCAAATCTGGCCTGCTGCATCCCCTTGTAAATAAAGTTTTATTTGAACACAGGCCCTCTCCCTTGCTACGTACCGTCTTTTAACATCTTACGGCAGCTTTCACACGACAGTGGCAGAGTCCTGTGGTTGTGACAGAGACTGTAAGACCTGCAGAGCCTAAAATATTTACCAGCTGGTCTTTTACAGAAAAATCATGCTGATTCCTGACTAGTGTAGACACTCTGGTGTTTACAACCTTATTCCTTCCTGTCAGAGGGACATTATACTTTTCTCTTTTAATTCATTTGCTGAAGTCATGGGTCAATTTTGATTTAGAACACGTCAAAAGTCTTTCTCACATAACTTGAGATTCGAGAAAGCAAAGAGTTTTCAATACTAAAACCCATAAGCAATATGGTAACATTTCATCAATTTCCTTTTTTGATTGGCCAGAAGGTGTGACACTGTTCCCGTGCCAAAAATTGCTCCAAATCATTACTAATATTCATTCACATGGCTTATTTTCAGGAATCTGGAACTAATTGGTCTCAATTCATCTCCTCTACTCTTTGATCGCTTATTTATCAGACTGGGAAAGATAGATTTAATAGCACTTGCTTGAAACAGGTTCCTTAATTGGAAACATCACAGCATTTAGCTCACTTTGTACTCCAGCAATTAAGAACAATTTGGAAAAGTGTTGTTGATTTTTTTTTTTTACACTATTGTCTCCCTGATTAGTTTTCCAAAGATCCAGACAAAACAAATGACAATTGCAGCTAGCACTATTGGTCCCAATGAAAGCCCAACAGCCAGATTACTTACTATGAGAAATGTGAGGCATCCTCATCCATTTCGTCAGTGTCTTACATTTATTTCCCCGTGCCCTTGTCTCTTGTGGAGGTAAGTGGCAATACCTCTTAGAAAAGGCACCACTTTGCACGTACCTTTACACAATTATCTTTTCTCCAAATAAGCCAAATCAACAGAAGAAATTATTTTTCTTGATTAAGGACCCACATTTCTCTTGGGAGGGCCCAAAACAAACAATTAATCTTTCCTTATTTGTTCTCAGAAGTCCCTGCCTCCTTAAACGCAGGCTATCCAGGTACCTGTGGCAGCCAGTCGGCAGCAATTAGGCCTGAGCAGAAAATGAATGGACTCTGGGCTGAGGGCCTAATCTGCTGAGAGTCTGTGTGAGAGGGCAAGGTTAGACCAGGAAAATTCCCTTGTTGTCGGAACAGTGTTCAAAATTACTACCTGACTTCAGCATAATTAACCAGGCTTGGGAATTTATATGAACTAAGTAATTGGAAAGAATTAGCAAGAGATATGGACATTAATCTTTACCAGTTACACAGTGTTTAATGAAATTAAGGGTCTTGTGCTCATTCTCGCCTTGCTTAGTTTGCACACTTTCCCCTTTACCTGTGGAACCAGGAGAATATGCCATATGAAGATCTACAAAAAACAAAAAAACACCGAAAACAAAGACAAACCCCAAAAAACCCCAAAACACTCTAGGTTGAAAATTAAAAAGAATCCCAAAACTTAAGAGCAGGCTCTGAAATAAATGATAATGCATCCATAGCATAGAATATAATGGAGCATTTATTAAAATAGTTTTTTTTTTAAAAAAACTTTATCTACTAGAGATACATCCTGAAATATTTATAGATAAAAGATATCTGTGAGTTTTTTCAAAATAATATGGGAAGGTGGGATATGTCTGGGAATAGGGACAAAATTGTCTCTGAGTTGATAATTACTGAAGATGGATGATGGATATCTGCAATTTTATTACATTATTTTATATATCTTGAAAATTTCCATAATAAAAAAATAAAGGATTTTTAAAAACCTTATCTTAGAGGAATACCTAATATAGTTATGGTAAATGTTTGAGATAAGTTTTTATTTTTAAAAAATTTTTAAAATATTTTTATTTATTTTTGAGAGAGAGAGAGAGAGAGAGAGAGCGCGCGCACACAAGCATGAGTGGCAGAGGGGCAGGGGGGCAGAGAGAGAGGGAGATACAGAACCCAAAGCAGGCTCCAGACTCTGAGCTGTCAGCAGAGTCTGATGCGGGGCTCGAACTCATGAACTGTGATATCATGACCTGAGCCAAACTCAGACGCTTAACTGACTGAGCCACCCAGGGACCCTGAGATATGTTTTTAAATTAAGAAAAGAGTTTATAAAACATTAGAGATGACATATCAAATATGTTAAAATATACGATTAAAAACATGCACAGAAAAAAGACAAATGAAGCACACCATAATTCAAAGATGTTTAAATCAGGGTTTCTCAGTCTTGCCACTAGTAACATTTTGGAGCAACTGACTATTTGTTGGGGGCTGTCCTGTGCACTGTAAGATATTGAGCAGGATCCCTGACCACACCCTCTATTAAATGCTGGTAGCACCCCATCCTCAAACTGTGACAACCAAAAATGTCTGTATGTGTCATCTAATGTCCCCTGCGAGGAAAAACTGCCCCTGGTTCAGAAACAGTGGCCTAAGTGGAAGAATTACAGAAAATTATTTTTATCCTTTATGTTTTTCAAAGTTGCTGAATATGAACACCTGTATAAGCCAGAACAGTAAAAAAATACTTATATACTAAAAATACATGAATCTGCAAGGAGAGAATTCTTTAACATCTTTTTATTTTAATGTTTATTTAGTTTTGAGAGAGAGAAAGAGAGAGAGAGAGAGACACAGCGGGAGCAGGGGAGGGGCAGAGAGAGAGGGAGACACAGAATCTGAAGCAGGTTCCAGGCTCTGGGCTGTGAGCACAGAGCCGGACATGGGGCTCGAACCCTCAAGGTGTGAGAACATGACCTGAGCATAAGTTGCATGCTTAACTGACTGAGCCACCCAGGTGCCCCTGCAAGGAGAGAATGCTTGATGTCTGTGAAGAAATAAGACTGTTTATATCAGAAAATAAAAGACCACGGAACAGATTCTTTGACTAAACTGAAGTCATCAACCTAAAACTAAACCTGATGAAAAAAGCCAGTTCTTTCAAAACTCATGAGTCTATCACATACAAATCTGATAAAATACAAATCAAAAGTATCTCAGGAATAATGTCAGGCTTGGGACACCTGTGTGGCACAGTCGGTTAAGTGTCTGAGTCTTGATTTCGGCTCAGGTCATGATCTCACGGTTTGTGAGATCGAGCCCTGTGTCGGGCTCTACTCTATGCTGAGCATGGAGCCTGCTTGGGATTCTCTGTCTCCCTCTCTCTGCCCCTCTCCCTACTCACACACGCACGAGCGTGCGCGCGCTCTCTCTCAAAATAAACCTTAAAAAAAAATGTCAGGCTTCATAAAATCTTCTCTGAATGGAAAGTGGTAGCACCGAAGACAGAGTCAAGCCCACTATAGCCATCTTTTTAAAAGAACGAAAAGTCACAGAAACGTAATGCTGGCTCAGGGTGTTAAGTTTTCATCAGACAAAGGCATCCACATTGTAAGTTGAGTTTACATGCGAAGAAAAAGAAGTATGTGGCTACCTTTGCGTCCATATAGATGAAATGACACGAGGGGGACTACTTGTTTCTAGAAGGGGCTTGGAGCTGGCGTTCCACAATGAGTCCAAGTCTGTGTGTTAATACCCCACATCTCACCCACCCCCTTTCTAGAAACAGCACGCAGCCCTGAGCTGGCCAACAAGCAGAGACAGCTGTCCAGGACGATTTAGCCCAGACATTCATCTTATCAACCCAAGGATCCTGTTTAGGGCACTAAAGCTAACTTTATGACTACTAAGAGGGTTTTGGTTTTTAAATCAGTACATACCGCCAAATCAGGTGGTCAATATTTGGTAATTCATAGTCTTAAAAGTCCCCAAGTTTTAAGTTGTAAGCCTCATTAAAGGCACTTTGGAGCATACGGCTTGTTTGCCTTCCCTTCCCTTCTTCCACACAGGTTCCTCCCCATCACGTGTGAGGTTCCTAGAGCTTTTCACATTGCCTTTACTGCCCTTACCTCCACTGACCTACATTACCTCTGAAGGCTCAATATCCATAGCTCTGCAGGTCAGGCTTCCTTTGCCAGGCTTACTCACCCAAAGTAAGCAAGAATGCACCATGTGGATTTTCTAAATACCGGCAGGGGCTCCTGGGTGGCCCAATCACTTAAGCGTCTGACTTTAGCACGGGGTTTGTGAGATCGAGCCCCACTTCGGGCTCTCTGCTGTCAGCACAGAGCCCGCTTCAGATCCTCTGTCTTTCTCTCTCTCTGCCCCTCCCCACTCATGCTCACACTCTCTCTCTGTCTCTCTCAAAACTAAATAAGCATTTAAAAAAATACTGGTTTCATGTATTTCCTCGAAAGAAAAAGGTATTGTTTTCTTCAAAGGAGTAATACATATGGCTAGTACCGGAAATTTAAAAAAATTGTTCTGTACTAAAAATTATTTTATTTTATTTTAAAAGTTTTAAAAATGTTTTTATTTATTTTTGAGAGAGAGAGAGCAAGCAGGGGAGGAGGAGAGAGACAGGGAGACCGAGGGTCCAAAGTAGGCTCCGTTCTGAGAGCAGAGAGCCCCATGTGGGGCTCAAACTCACAAACCACAAGATCATGACCTGAGCTGATGTCGGATGCTTAAGTGACAGAGCCACCCAGGCTCCCCAAGTACTAAAAATTATTTTAAATGAAGTTCATTTCGAGATGAATGGGAAGCAAGCAAATCACTGAGAAAACAAAAAACACATTTGATATTAAGTAGCACAATTCTCTATAATTAAAATTAAAAACATTTATACGAGAAGAAATATCATATACTGTGCTAAGTATTTATAGCTTTCGTAGTGTTTTCAGCTCAGCACAAAAAAGTCTTCAAGAACTATCACAAAACCTAAGAATCTAGAGGGCAGTGCCTACAAAAATGAAACTTAGGAAACACAGTTTTTCTTCTTCACGTTTTGACAATTATTTCACCAAGTATGACAACTAACCTGCCTTCTAAATTCTGGATAAGCGGTTAGGGTTTTCCTATATGAACAACCAACCAGTGAAACAAGGTTCCAGGATTTCTAACCAGGCACAAGAGAAACGTATGCGCAACAGAATCTGAAAACACTTGCTAGCAATGATGGATTTAAGTTATTAACAGATCAAAAAGAGATGGATGGTGGTTTGCTTTTCTTAATCTACATCATCATCTAGATCTATTTAAAGATACGTGGCACACTAACAAACTTGGTTAAGGTTTCGATGAAATCACTAAAAATAATCTGCCCCGTTACATGGAGTCTGTATCGATCAATAAAATCACTTGTACAAGGAAAGTACTGTTAAGTACTGACAATCCCAGCCATTAATATTATTTAACACCCTGTTCACCATCTTTAACGAGAACAAAGAACAGTTTGTCTGGTGTGATAAGCAGGACCTTTATACTTAACTGTGACTTCTCCAGGCTTTTAGGGTGATTTGGTGAAGTCCAAATTGTACATCCCTCTTTTCCCGGTATGCCCCCCACCCCCAATACACAAGATCTTGGTCTTTACTTCAGGTGCATTTTAAAGGAAGTCCTTTGTAAGAAGCGAAACCGCCATTATATGACTTCTTAATTTGTGAGAGAAACTCAAAATTCTAAGGACCTGAGCTGTAAGGCATAGATAGGGTGGCCATCGGAACAACATGGGGCTTCCCGGGTATGCACTCCAAGTTCACTCAGCTTCATCAATGACATTACCCTGCCAGGGGTGGAGGAAGAGAGAAAATTTCAATAATAATTGAAATTCTGGCTAAATACCTCAGCCAGAACTGGATGGCCAGGAAGAGACACACGCATATATCTTAAAAATACCAAAATGGAAGGTAGAGAAAAAGGATGAAAATATTACACAGAAGAAAATTTTCACCTTTGGAAATATCTATGATTATATGAGAATAAAGAGGTGGAAACTCCTTTATGAAGTAAAACTAACTCAATGATAATTCTAAGATCTTAAATAGAAACCTGTTCCAAACTGAACCTTTCTGGTTCTGACCACTCACAATCTGGAAGCTTATGACACATAGTGCTTTGCAATTTTGCTGGGATAAAGCAAGAGGGAGCCCCTCTCTGGTAAGTGAACCTTGAAAACATTAAAGACTTGAATCTCAGCTCAGTTTCATTTACTTTGTCCTTGTCAGCTCACTTGTGCCTGCCTTACAATGCTCATGGAGTGATTAAAACAAAAAAAAAAAAAATACATTTTGGGGGGTCTGCACAGTACATGGAGAAAAGGTCCCCCCAAAAGAATATTAATTCCTGGTGCACTTCAAAGAAGTGAACCCAAAATGAAAAAACAGATCTAAAAAATGGCTGTTGGCCACAAAATTGACGTTTTATGTAATGTACGAGTAAAATATCTGGTTTATAAGTGGTTTATGGTCATTAAAAGATAAATCTAGAAGGAAAGGTACAGCATAAGGAATATACTCAGTAACATCTGTACGGTGACAGATGGTAACCGAGCTTATGGTCCACTCACTATGCTGTATGCCTGAAACCAATATAACATTGTATGTCAAGTATACTTCAATTAAAAAAAAGAAAAGGGAAGTGTGGAAGAAAATGTGATTCACAAAATGGTTTATGGGTGTGCTCCAACTAGTATAGAAGTTGCTTATTAAGCAAAAGAGGACAGTTCTGAGACAATGCCGTGGTGGTATCAGACACTTAATGGCCATGCGATTCTGGAGGTACGTGGGCTCTTATTCCAGCATTTTCATGTAGCAACAGGTGATAGGCATCCCAACGGCTGTTCACCCAACAATTACCAAAATAAAATGCCACTCCAGCGTGTCAGCCGTAGTTTCTTACTGCAAAATGGGGAACGGGATCAAGTTGCCACAGAATCTTTAGAAGGGTAAAGAAGCTCATGAAAAAAGAAAGATAAAGACAGGTAAAAAATAAAGAAAGGCTGGCGTGTCTGGGTGGCTCAGTCAGTTAAGCGTCTGACTCTTGATTTGGGCTCAGGTCATGATCTCAGGGTTCGTGGGTTTGAGCCTTGCATCCGACTCTGCTGACAGCAGAGAACCTGCTTGGGTCTCTGTCTCCTTCTCTCTCTGCCCCTCCCTGACTTGCTCTCCATCTCTCTCTCAAAATAAATAAGAATTAAAAAAAAAAAAAAAAGATACGGGAGGCTGGGTGGCTCAGTTGGTTAAGTGCCAGACTTTGGCTCAGCTCATGATCTCACGGTTCATGGGTTTGAGCCATACGTTGGGCTCTATGCTGATAGCTCAGAGCCTGGAGCCTGCTTCAGATTCTGTGTCTCCTTCTCTCCTGCCTTTCCCTCACTTGTGTTGTGTCTATCTCTCTCAATAATAAAAAATAAACATAAAAAAAAGATAAAGAAAGGCTGGAAAATATGCACAGTGGAATCAGGAAGCCAGCCTACTTTGGAAGAAAGTGTCTTCTTAAGTACACTGGGGTGGGGAGGGTGGTGGCTGAATAATAGTCAAAGGCAGATAAAAGAAAAAAAATTATTCTATGTACCCCATGGCATTAAGCCTACATACTAGCTATGTAATTTAAAAACAACAACAACAACAACAACAAAAACCAAAAAAACATGTTTAGGTCACGACGCAACCTCTTTGGGAACTAACTTGTGGGAATGTTTACGGTCTATTTTACAGCACATGTATATGACAGGTGGCATTTTATAAAGGCTTCTGCTCTGGTATGGAACATGACAAGTCACTTGCTGTGGCAGGTGGACCCTCCCAGAGATTCCTGCATAATCACATTCCCGCCCCTGAATGAACAGGATATCAAATCCATTTTGATTTGGGAAGCAAACACTGCCAAACAGAATCTTATAATCAGTCAAATAATTAAACTTATTTTCCAAACTTTTCTGTGTTTGAAGAACGTATTGTAGCAAATTATGTATGTAACTGCAGAGGGAAGTCCATATGGTAAATCCTGGTAGTAGTATCTGGCTAACCATAAGGAGTGATTTAGCACTTGAACATTTCACTAAGCCATATTTTCTTGGAAACGAATACTGAGGATCCTAAAAATGTTATATATGTAAACACACTCACAATATATACATTTAAATATATTTCACATATCTTGTATTTATAAATATAAATATATATTATTTTAAAATATAATTACATATTACATATAATTACACACACACATACACACACACATATATATAAATATATATAAGAAATTTTTTAAAAATGCATCACTGAGGTAATAAAAAAGTAAGGAATCACTGAAATCCTGATAGATGAGCAAGCACCAAAGCTGGTCCTTTCCCACAGGCAAGTTGAACCCTAGAACTCTGAGCATCTACTATGAAAGCTGCATGGACAGAAGAAATGAAGATAAAGCCTAAGCTTTGCTCAAGACAGGTGGGCATCAGGGATCTAAGAGGCGAACTCCAAATGAAGCTGCTGAAGGATACAAACCCAGAGGAAGGGAAAGAGAGAAATAAACCCACTGACAGGTTTGGAACCTAATCTAATGCCTTTTGTGTGGTCCAAAAAAACTTTCAAGCTAAGAAGTCCCACCCAGTTGGTAGTGCTCCTAGCAAAAGCAAACAAAAATTCTATCTTGTGTAAAAAGTAAATTGAATCCTGGACATGAAAAAAAATCCCCAAGGATGAAGGTACAAGGAAATGCGTTACCCAAGCTAAAAATTGAAACAAACAAAAACCACACAAAAATACACTAAGAGGAAACAAAGTACCATGTGCAAAAACTAGCAGAAACAAATGAGACCTATGAAGACATCACTTTTATCAGAATGAGAATTAAAAAAATAAAAAAAAGGGGGGGGGGACGGAAGAGGCAACAATCAAAGATAGGATACCTGGGCATTTTCCAGAGACACTGAAAGGTACCTATATTCAGATTGAGAGAGCGTGTACACACCCACACAAACGCACACACAATACACAAAAATATAAATGAAAAAAAATGTACACCTAGATACAGATTAACTACAGTAACAAAGTTCTACGGTAAAACAGAACACCAAAGATGAAAAGAAGAATCAGAAGAATAACAGATTACATTTAAAAGGCAGAAAATTAAGGGCGCCTGGGTGGCTTAGTCCATTGAGTGCCTGACTCTCGATCTCTGCTCAGGTCATGATCTCAGGGTTCATGAGTTTAAGCCCCGCATCGGGCTCTGCAATGATGTCTGTATCCCCTTCTCTCTGCCCCTCACCGACTTGTGCTCTCTCTCTCTCTCTCTCTCTCTCTCTCAAGGTAAAGAAATAAACTTTTTTTTTTTTAAAGACAGAAAATTAAGTGTTTCTATTGATAAAAATTGGTATTTTATGACGTTTATTCTTTCTTACATGTCTTCCAAAAAAAAAGAAAATTCGTGTATCTTTAAAAAAAGAGAACCAAATTCCTTCACTCTTAGGATTACCATATGAATCAATTGGATTCTTTCCTAATACACATTACTGAATTTTAGTAATCTTATTTTTCCTATACCTTGCAACACTTTGCTACTTTGTGATTCTAAGTATCATTCCATCATTGCTCATCAGTTATTCTCAACTGTGCTAAGAAAATATGAAAATAATAAGAACATCTATAGAACAACGGAATCATTTGGAAAGACAATGAAATAAATAATAATCATTACAATATGCTTTAGCTTTTCTTACAGTGTTGCCCAAAGTACTCATTATCTTTCAAGGTTTGGAGACATCATCTTTGAAGTTACTTAAAAAGTTTTCATTGAACACAGTTAAATATTTAGCAATTTTCATTGTCTACCCAAAAGAATAAAGAGAAAAAAATCAAGGGAGTAAAGTGTTTCCTGATTATTAGATGACTCAGATAATGACAACTGAGAGAGACAGGAATACTCTAGACCACCACGATCCAACAGAAGTAAAATGGAAGCCACAGATATACTGCATAATAATTAAAAATGTAAAATTTGGGGCACTGGGGGGCTCAGTTGGTTAAGCTTCTGACTCTTGATTTCGGCTCAGGTCATGATGCCGCATTTCATAAATTCAACCCCCAACATCTGGCTCTGCGTTGATGGTGTGGAGCCTGCTTGGGATTCTCTCTCCCTGTCTCTTTGCCCTTCCCCCTCTCTCCCTCTCTCCAAATAAATAAATAAACTAAAAAAAAAAAAGTAAATTTCACATTTAAATTATTTGGTAGCCACATGAAAAAAGTAAAAAGGAACAATATATTTTGTTTGACCCTATACAAAATATTACTTCAAGTGTAATCATTATAAAAGCTATTGAGATATTTTACATTCTTTCTTGTACTAAGGTTTTGAAATCTGTGTATATTTTACAGAACATCTTGATTCAGACTAGCCGCATTTCAAATGTTTATTAGCCACATCTGACTACTGGCTTCCATAATATATACCAAAATTGGGTGCATAGGTAAAGTCATAGATCGTGAAACTTCAGATGCTATCACAGATGAATTTTCTCACACTTACAGATCAATGACAAAAAAGGAAATACAGTATTCTCTTGGAGATGTTCATTCAATAGTAAGAACTTTTCCATACATTACTTCACATCCAGAACTTGGATCATTTCATTTTGCTAAAAGAATGTGGAACACTATTCTTTCACTTTTTATGATGTTTGTGTACCAAGATTTATTTAACACATGCTTTATTTTACTTGACAAAAGCATATACAAAGGTGTCTGGAAGGAAATAGTAGAGTAGAAGTTTAAAAAAAGTTTATTAATTTAGACATTCTAGTTGGTCTCTAAATCTAAAAAGGAAAATATTTTGCAATTAGGCAGCAAAGATATAAGCCACTGTCTCTTCAACACATCTATTAACCATCAAGGTTTCCAAAGATTTGGACTGTGAAAATGCATGTCTAAGAAAAAGAACCATTAACAATGGTAAGCTAGAACCTACTAGAGATATACTTAAAATCTGGAAGCTTTTACAAGGCTTACAAGATGATTTATGTTTCATGTTCATGCAGAGTAGTTCAAGATCAAGGAGGTATACTGTTCAAAAGATGCTGCCCATTTAAAAACTAGGAAAATAAGGACTAAAACTTTTGAGTTTGTGATGCTGAAATTCCGATCAAAATTCTAGTGAAGTTGTATTTCACTTTTCTCATTTGAATTTCTGTAAATTATTCATTAAAAAAACTACAAAAACAGTAGTGATTACTACAAAAAAATGGTGATAACCATTTTTCCTGGGAAACCAAGAGTTAAAGTATTTGAAAAAGATAAAAACAGACCTCCCAAGAAACATCCAGGCAGATTAGGGGGGAAAAAATCAGACAAAATTTCGAAAACAAAAAAGTATAATATTAAAACCTAAAAAATCAAAGGACAGACTTCCAGTTCTGTTACGATGGAACAGCTATACTTTTTCCCTTTCTCCTGCTGAATGCAACTAAAACATTTTATTGGACATCGTACCTAAGGTTGAGGGAAGAAATGAAACCTGCCAGCACCTAAGGAATGCCACAGAGGTACATTTTATCTTTCCTGGGATTTCGTTTTGCCTGACGTATCTTGACACACAGCAGAAAAAGCTGGCGGCCAGGAAATACCAAGAGTTGCAGACAAATAAAGCCTCAATAAAAGCCCATTTCCTTTAGTAAGAAGGCTGTGAAAACGATAGCCTAGTAAGAGAGAAAACTTTTAGACACCGATCACTCTACTCAACCCAACGACCACAGAAAGAATAGTTGCTCCACTTCCACTCAAGCCAGGGAAAGCCTAGAAGGAAGCCTAGACTTCCAACCTCATGAGACTTCAGTGGGGCACTCAATGCCAGGGGGTGTCAGAGAAGGCCAAGCAGAGAGCCAGGATTCTCACTGCCCCAAGACAGTAACGTGCCCCACCCAAAGCGTCAGTGGCAACCAAGGGAGAGCTGGGACTCCTTTCCTCTTAGCAGTAATGAAGAATGCCCTTTCCAGCCCAGGTGTCAACCAAGGCCAAGTGGGAAATCTGGTCTTCTACCTTCACCTGGCAGAAATGAGATAAAGTCCCCCCACCTGTCCCCCAGGCTGAGGGGTATCAGAGAAGGCCAGCCAAGGTGGGAGGTTTAAATAAGATCCAGAGCCTCGTCACAAAATACAAAAATGTCTAGGAATCAACCAAAATCATTCCTCGTATCAGACCCAGGAAGCTCTCAAACTGAATAAAAAAGACAATCGATAGACACCAACACTGAGAAGACAAAGATGTTAGATAATGACTTGTAAGGCAGCCAAGATAAAAATATTTCAATGAGTAGGGGCGCCTGGGTGGCTCAGTCGGTTGGGCGTCCGACTTCGGCTCAGGTCACGATCTCGTGGTCCGTGAGTTCGAGCCCCGCGTCGGGCTCTGTGCTGACAGCTCAGAGCCTGGAGCCTGTTTCAGATTCTGTGTCTCCCTCTCTCTCTGACCTTCCCTTATTCATGCTCTGTCTCTCTCTCTCTCTCAAAAATGAATAAACGTTAAAAAAGATATATTTCAATGAGTAATTATGAGCACGTTTGAAACAAAAGAAACAATACAAAAACTCAACAAAGACATATAGGGGGTCAGCAAAGAAATAAAAGCTATATAAAGAACAATCAGTGGGAATTTTAAACCTGAAAAATACAATAATCAAACTAAAAAGCTCAGTGGACAGGTTCAACAGCAGAATGGAAAGAACAGAGGAAAAAGTCAGCAAATGGAAAGACAGAACAGCAGAAATGATCTTATCTGACCCACGCAGAGAAAAAAGTCTGAAAAAAAAAAAACCCAGAAGAAGACCCAAGTGTCCGTGGGACTACAGCACAAAACACCCCATGTATCCCTACGATCACAGTCCTAGAAGGAGAGGAGAAAGCAGGGAGGAGAGAAACAAAACTCCAAACAGGAAAAACCCAAAGCAATACACACCAAGGCACACAATGAAGCTTCTGAAAACTAACGACAAAGATAAAATCTTGAAAAAGACATCTTAAAACCTCATCTCACAAGTGGAAAACACTAATATGACAGCGGATTTTATCATTAACTACAGAAGCCAGAAGGAAGTGGTACAGTATTTTCCAAGCGGAAAAAAACAAAACAGGGACCGTCAACCCAGAATCCTAGATCTAGAGTGGTCTAGAGTGATGAGATGTGAAACATCCTAAAATCCTTGTTGTGCTCAGGAGGAGACTAAAGAGAACAGGTAACTATGACAAGAATAGATGCAAACTAACAGAGGAAGGAAAATGGAAAGAGAAAAAGGGGGGTTGGGGGCAGGGGAAATCTGCCACCAATCCAAACGTGGGCAAGAAAAGCAAAAGCTCACAAAAAAAGGGACCAAGACAGAAAGGATGGATGTTTGAACTAAGCTCAATCATAGGAGCAATCCTTGAAACGTAAGTGGAAAATTTGAACACACCTTTTTCTTGCAGATCAAAAAGCCACGTGTGACTGAATAGCACACTTAACCAGCTTCATTTGATTATATATAGCTCAGTGCATTCAAGAATTAGAGAAGACGCGTTTTCAAGCACACGATGTCAATTTTAATAAATGTTTCATGCACTAGAGGAAGAGTTAAAAATATAATACTCTGGTCCACCAGACTACTGGCCCAAGGGAACATTGTACTATATTGTACATGTTCAAAAAACAAATGAGGGGCAGGCTAGTCAGGTAATCGGGTCCTCTGACTACAGCATTCTGCAAGTGCTTTTTGACAAACCCCACACCAGCTGTGGACTGTTTTCTCCAAATGAACTTTTCTTTAAGGCATTTCTTTCTGGCTGAGATTATCCTTAGTCTCGATTTCTATGGGTCACTTGGATCTCTAGCTCCCAACACTCACTGCAGAGTTAACTGTTGTTCCCTCCTTATGAATAAGATGAAAACGTAAACTGCCGTTGTTCTTAAGTAAATGACATGAGATGTGTGTCCCTTTCTCAGAAACATAAATCTCACATTACTGCAACAAGTGACCCATGAGAAATACACATGAAAAGTCTTTGTCTAAGCCCGGCCAGCTTGCGATTTCACGCTGCTACTGAAGAACGGAGAGGGACCCGCCCATTCGACCAGTCTCAGATAAGAAAATGAGGCCAGGGCGGAACCTCAACCTTGCCCACTGTTTGTTTTTCTTTTCTGGAAGAGTATGGATCTTTATTTCTGACATACTGAAATTTTGCCAGCTGTGTCCAAGCCCTGGAGGGCTTCTATGGTTCTCTGGGTTCTGCCCTCGGGGCACCTGGTCTATGTAAAGGCTCACAGCCTCCAGCCGGGGAAAATGTTCAACTATTTTTCCTTTGATTATTTCCTCCCCTACTTTTGTATTTTCCCCTCTTCCTTCTTTCTGGGACTCTGCGACGTTAGACCTGGTTAGGCCCTCTATGTGTCTTGTCTTTCGTTGCAGAGTAGGTGTACCTGTACTTTATGGAACAATTTCACAACCAGAGAGAAGCTATGGAACTTTTCCAGTTGGAAGACACAACGAATCCTAAGAATTCTTTTTTTCTTTTTTACTTTTTTTAATGTGTATTCATTTTTGAGAGAGAGAGAGGGAGAGACAGAGCATGAACAGTGAGGGGCAGAGAGAGAGGGAGACAGAATCTGAAGCAGGTTCCAGGCTCTTGACACGGGGCTCCAACTCACAAACCACGAGATCATGACCTGAGAGGAAGTTGGATGCTTAACCGACTGAGCCAGCCAGCTGCCCCTGTAGGATTCTAAATAATCAAGTTATAGATTTTAAAAATTCCCAATCTATCAATCTATCAAGGGAAATGGGGGTAGGTAGTTAAGTAAATTGCGAAAGTTTATGATTATAAGGACATTTCTTTTACAATTATTAATACAGCCTTAAGTAAAACTATGTCAAGGCTGAAAAATTAGAAACTCTACAATGCAGCTTGAAAAGAGCCTCCTGAGAGTTAAGAAACTAACATTTCAGGCCATCTCATTAACTAATAAATTCCAGGAAGTGAGGCAGGTTTTGTAACCATACTACACCTCAGTTTCTCCATCTCTAAAATAAAAGAGCAGTGTGGGCCACCTTAGGGAATGGTGTTGTACTCACCCATGGTCCAGAATGTACTAGCTGATCTCTGGACAAGTGTTTTCTGGGGCCCTCTCAAAGGCTAATCTGCCTGTTCTACGGGTGGGAAGGTGAGGCCAGACAGAAAATCATGAACTAAAATGAAGGGCAGGAGGCAGGTTGGACTAGGTAACGTCTAAGGTCACAGTGAGCTTTAGATGCTCTGACTTGGGCTATAATACTCTCTCAGGTTTATGGGCCAGAGAAGGGCCAGTTCATGAAAAGACTGGCCTACTCCTTTTTTTTTTATAAGTTTATTTATTTATTCTGAAAAAAAGAGAGACAGAGCAAACAAGTGAGCACAAGCCGGGGACGGGCAGACAGAGAAGGAAAGAGAGGATCCCAAGCAGGCTCTGCACAGTCAACACAGAGCCTGACATGGGCCTCAAACTCATGAACCGTAAGATCATGGAGGCTGTCTTACTCCTCAAGAGGCTTACATACCACAAGTTATCCCAAAATGATGCATAACCCAGGGTTTTCATTTCACTTGGGACAGATAAAGCATTCCCACTCATCTTTCCAACTTCCACCTAGCTCCCACTGCCAACAAAGAGAATCAGGTAGAAAAGGGAGAAGAGAAAGCTCCCTGCAACTCCTTGGAGACTGAAGTGACAAGAAAACGAATATTAAACTCACAACAGGAACCAAGCCCTTTTGGTCCCTCAACCACATCTTTCAAGCCCCATTTCTGAGAATAGAAAATTCCAAGCCCAATTTGAGAGTCACTGTAAACTCCTCTCGGTGCCAGATGATTTTATCTGCATATTTATATTCAAAGTACAAACAACTTAAAATGTTTACACTAAGTAGTAATGGAAGTCATGTGTCAAAGACAATGGGAGGAAAAAGAGAAAAACGTTCTTTACAACGAAAGCTTGAAGATATACAATATCCGTGGAAAATCTGGCTTATGAGTAAGAATGCACTGTTTACCTATTCCATTTAATTACAGAGAACATGACTTTCTACCCTTTGCATACACAATGTCTAAAGTCTCGTGTTTTGGTTTTTTGCTTTGGTTTTGCTCTGCAATGCTGCCAGAAGCTTGGGAACGCTCACAGCTCCATGTACAGAGTCCCAGGGAACACAGCCACACACGTTCCTGTCCTTTGTGGTCCCCCTTTCCTTTAATCTCCCACTTTCAGGGAGAGGCAGTGAAAACCGCCATGCCCAAAGGAAGAGAACAAAAACAGTCAAGACAGCCCTCCTCAGATGATCGCAAGGTCTCCAGCATGTCAACTCTCCTTGGAGAACACCATCAAGACCAAGAAAACTATGCGAGGCCACCAAGAGGCTCTTGGCATCTCTCTAGTGGGAGAGAGTCATCTGAAGCATGCAGTGACAGCGTATCCTCCCCTTGTAACCAAGAGCGATTCAGGCACGACCACCCAGAAAAACTCTGTCGTGGAAACTGGGTCCTGGCTTCCCAGAGCCTCCAGCTACCTGCCTGCACAGAACCCACCCTAAGATTAAAGCTTACAGGGGTTACAAGGTATTATTCATAAAAAGGACAGTAACAGCCGCTGTTTCTGTGATGTAACATGTCTCAGACGGATAGCTCCTCACAGCGAATCCATAACCCTCAGGTGAGGTCCAGCTCTGCTCTTCCTTATCTTCCCAGCTATGTTCACCTGGGTCATTCCCATGCATCTGCCTGTCAATTGTTCAGTGTCCTGGCTGAACACCTGACCTGTGCCATCCCTGCACCTGCCCTGTGTGGTTCTCTTCGGATTAATGACTACATGAAATATTCATCTGAGGCCTTTAGCCTTTTATATTTAAAAACAGAAAGAAGTTGACACTGCTCTATCTTTTCTTTTGTTTTTCCTGTCACTTAGGACAAGTATTGTTCTTTCTTCCCTCAATAGTTCCACTTGTTCCTCTCAGCTGCAGAAAAGAGCCTCCTATCGCATTTTCACAAGCACACATTCTAATTTTCAAAGAAGCCGACACTTCATCAGAGGCAATTAATTTTTATGCACTTATTCTCAACTTGATTCCATATATGGACTGGCCAGGCCCAACAAAAATTCAGTTTCTCTATGTCCTCAAAACCCAAAACTAAAGGCTAGGAATGCCATGAGAAAGCAATAAATCTTGGAAAGAAAACAAAAAGCAAAAAGTAATTCACAGAGCTGAATTAAAACATGGACAGATTTGCTTTACATCAGTTTTTACCTTTATACTAAATTTTCAATTCCTCGATCCAGAGAACCAATTACAAATACAACTTCATTAAAGCTAAAAGGACCAACTGACAACATATTTTTAATTTTAAACTTTGTTTATTTTAATCTAGAGTGTTTGACTGTTGATATATTTTGCATCTCACCCAGAAGTTCTGACAAAAAAAATATCAAGACATAAATTTATTTAAACTGCATTTTATTGACTGAGGACCTAAACACATCTTACCTGTAAATATGTTTCCAAACCTTGTCGTCGTTGCTCCAAGACTTTTGGGACCCAGTTCCTAACATGTTTAGAAGGGATTTCTGGAGTTTTTATACATTTCTTAAGCTATAAAGATAGAAACAAACAAAAATACAGAAAAATGTCTCAATTATAAACACATTATTTGAAGGGGAAAGGCAGTAAAAGAAAATGAGCCACAACTATCTCCAATAAAAAAGATACAAGAAAATATAATTACAGTGAAATTTCGTTAACAAATTCTTTACTTGGCTTTCCTAAGTGTTTAGGTTTTGGGATAAGCGTTTTATGGTTTTGGTAGATTTTGCTATGCTTGTATATCACTGAGTATTTCAGACTGGATTACTTTTTTCCAAAAAATTAAAAGCTCACTAAATGCATTATAATGGAGGTAGAGACATTTATAATCTTTTTAAATTTACTTTTTAACGTTTATTAATTTTTGAGAAACAGAGAGCACAAGCAGGGGAATGGCAGAGAGAGGGGGAGACACAGAATCTGAAGCAGGCTTCAGGGTCTCAGCTGTCAGCACAGAACCCGATGTGCGGCTTGAACTCACAACGCGAGATGGTGACCTGTGCTCAAGTCGGACACCCAACCGTCTGAGCCACCCAGGCACCCCTATAATTTTAAAAATCAATTAATATAATGAAATTTTGCTCAGAAGAAGTAAAGTCTTTCTACATATTATTTCACATAAAAAAGCAAAATAAAATGCAATGTTTCTAACCATCTCGCTGGAAATGACACGTAAACTAGACCAAACTACTTGGAGAGTTTCTCAAAAGGTCTTCAATAGAATGAACTTAAGTTTTTTTAAAACAGAGAGACTGATCCTTCCAATGCTCCTAAGATTTAGGTCCAAATTCTGTTCATGAAAAACCACGGTTCTCAGCTAAGTCTTTCTGGGCAGCAGTTTTAAGGGACAACATATATAAAGAAAAATTCTACTGGAACCTGAGTTAGCACTGCCTGTGGGAGACTCATCCTATGACATCAACATCCTAACCTGTGAAGGTCACCTTACATGGCCAGGTACTTTGCACAGGGGTCTTAAAATGGAACAATTCTCCTCGACTATCCAGGTGGGCTCAGTGTAATAATAAGATGCCCGATGAGAAGGAAGCAGGAGGCTCCGATTCAGAGAGAGCCTGGAGGATGCTACGTGGCTGGGTTCATTGACAGAGGGAGGGTCGAGAGCCAGGGGACCTCGAGAAGCTAGAAGGAAAGGGAATGGATGCACCCCTCCAGCCTGGGGATGCCTTGATTTTAGCCCAGGGAAACTCGTTGTGGACTTCTGACCACAAGAAGAATAAGAAAATAAATTTCTGTTGTCTTAAGCCCTCAGTTGGTGCTAACATGTTAGATCAGCAATATGAAACCAACACACAGACTCAAATGGAATGAAGTTTAATGTTCTAATTAAAAATTTGGAAACCCTGCTGAGACTGTGTAGCGGGAAGCCAGACCTGGTGTTGGAAGTAAGAATATACAGATTAAACGGGCACCTGGGTGGCTCACTTGGTTAGGCGTCTGACTCTTGATTTTGACTCAGGTCATGATCTCACACTCTGTGAGAGCGAGCCTCGCATCGGGCTCTGAGCTGACAGCGCGGAGGCTGCTTGGGATTCTCCGGCTCCCTCTCTCTCTCTGCTCCTTTCCAATTCTCATACACACTCTCGCCCTTGCTCTTTTGCTTTCTCTTGCTCGCTAAGATATAAATGAGTAAATAAACAATAAAAAAAGAAAAGAATGTGCAGATTACGACCTGCTGAGAAAGGGGCA
Organism: Panthera uncia; assembly: GCF_023721935.1. NCBI lineage: Eukaryota > Metazoa > Chordata > Mammalia > Carnivora > Felidae > Panthera > Panthera uncia. The sequence goes on along the minus strand of NW_026057577.1, from coordinate 17,612,062 downwards.
TACATCCTGAACACCTGAGCTCCCACTTTGGGGAAATGGACCCTATGGGCTTGCTGTGAATGAAGGCAAGGTTTCACTATACCCGAGGAGAGGAAAGAGAGTCCAGAAGCGGGGGAGGGGTGGCAGGTCAGGAACAAGCAGGAGATAAGACAGCAGGGTGACAAGCACCTATCACTGATCACTTTCAGCTGGTCAGGACTGAGGTCACCAAATTTCCGAGGGCTTGACTCCAAATGGTTATTTTAAAAGGTGCCAGGAAAGCCAAGTGGGAATGTATGGAGGGAATCCTGAACTCAGGTCCTTACCTAAATGTCCCGACCTTACCTAAATGTCCGGGTGTGAGCAGGGTTATCATAGTGTAAAATGCCTAGACAGCAGCCTAGGAAATCACAATTGTCTTTCAAAGTTTCAAAAACTCAGATAAACAACAAGTTTTTCTCCTCACACATTGCTCCTTTTTAAAAAAATTTTTTTTAATGTTTATTCGTTTTTGAGAGAGAGAAAGAGAAAGAGAGAGAGAAAGTGGGGGAGGGGCAGAGAGAGAGGAAGACAAGCATCCAAAGCAGGCTCCAGGTTCTGAGCTGTCAGCACAGAGCCTGTCATGGGGCTCGAACCCATCATCGAACTGTGAGATCATGACCTGAGCCAAAACTGACTGACTCACCCAGGCGCCCCCATATCATTTTAAATGGGAAGCTTAGTGAATGTCTTGAGCAAGGGCATGACTTAATATAAATTCACTTTAAGGAGGTCATGAGAGATTCCATAATCAGGCAGCACTATAATGGGGCTCTTTTTCCTGACAGAAACGCCAAGCACTCCTGGAGCGACAGCCGCTGTACTGTAACCAGAAGAGTGAAAGGCGCGTGCTAACATAAAGGTGGTAAAGCAGAAAGACCAGAAGGAACTTGGAATATGGATACTGTGGAATTGCAACATCAACTTGGAGCGTCTGCTTTTAGTTTTGTTGCAATGTGAGAATCTTCTCGCACCTGTTTAAGAAACCTAATCAAGTTCCTAGTATATCCAATGAAAAATACTCCTGGCACAAAGGAATCCATTGTTTAGTTTTGGTGATTCTAAGTCTCAGATGCCCCCGAGGCACTCACATAGAGATAAAATGTAGGCAGGTGGAAAGGAGTTTAGATCTAGGCATCAGAATACGTTCAGTGGTACTGAGAACCATGAAACTAGATGACGTGACAGTGGGGTGTTTCTCTGTTGGCACAGATGGGAAAAAACTGCTGTGATGGCAGAATCTGAAGACAGCTCCCAAGATCCCTGCCCCTTAGTGCATGTGTGCCTACATAATACCCTCCCATGGGGTCATATGGGATCAGTGAATGTGGGCAGGACAGCCGTTCCTTTGATGAGGTTACCTTTTATGAGACCCGGTCCTAGCACACAGACTCATGGCTTTGCCATGTTCCAACCACATGGCATAGATGCTGAGAGCTACCCTTGGCCAAAAAATCAGCAAAAAAAAAAAAAAAGGGGGGGGGGGGCTCAGCCCCATGACAGCAATAAACCTACTTTCACCTAAACAAGCTTGGAAGAGGACCCTGAGCCCCAGATGGGACCATAGCCTTGGCCACACCTGGATGCCCACCTGGTGAGACCCTAAGTGGAGAACCCAGTACACCTGTGCCTGGACTCCTGCTCCAGAGAAACTCCCAAATGATACAGTTGTCTTGTTTTAAGCTGCTGAGTGAGTGGCAGTTCCTTACACTGCAATGGGACATGGTTACAATGGCAGAGATCTCTGATTCTGAGAGGCAGGGCAGAGAAGCAGGCAGGCACTGAGCAGGGGGTGAAACCGCACCTTCAGACAAGAAAGGGTTCCAAAAAGCGGGCACAGTCCGACTGCCCAGCCAGGCTGGGGAAGTCAAACAGTGGGTAAGGAGGGAATAGGAAGGAATAGAGCAGAGCCTCCATTTTCAAGAAATTCTACCAAGAAAGGAGAGTAATGCGGGCAACATGGGAGGGAAGCAGGGAGGCAAAGGTGAGTTTTATTACGTTAAATGGGAAACACTAGCACATGTTCATTTATTTATGAGACTGATCCAATACTGAGGAACAAGGGAGAGAGAGAGAAACCATTTATGATTGTCTGTATGGGAATAAATATATATCTCATCTCTACACCATTTGAGGTATTTCTCAAACAGAGACAAAGCCAAAAATGCTCAAGTATTCTGTGGTAATAAATTTATTCGGTTACAATTTAAACCTCAGGAAACTTCCTTTAAAACTGTTGAATCGTGGGGCGCCTGGGTGGCTCAGTTGGTGAAGCATCCAACTTCAACTCAGGTCATGATCTCACAGCTTGTGAGTTCAAGCCCCATGTCAGGCTTGGAACCTGCTTCGGATTCTGTGTCTCCCTCTCTCTCTGCCTTTTCCCTGCTTCAGATTCTGTGTCTCCCTCTCTCTCTGCCCTTTCCCTGCTCACTCTCTCCCTCTCTCTCTCTCAAGAATAAATAAACATTAAAAAAAAAAAAAAATGTTTGAATCTTGACATTTCTTACATTTTAAAATAGAAAATCAACCCCATTTTCTGTTTCCCCTTTTTTTTTTTTTTTTAAATCTTGAAGATAGAGTACTGAAAACACTTTTCCTTTTTATTTATGTCAGGAGTGTGGAGGAGGCCGATCATCATAGCTGCGGGGATCTGTGACAGCGTTTGTAGGTGAGTAATGAATTGCTTTAGATGAGGAGAGACAAACCCAAGACAATATGTTTCCAGCAGGGCTCAGCTGCTCACAAGATAAATACTCCTCTGCCACTCCATGGGATGATTAACTGTTCTGGCCATGCTGCGTCCGGCCACACGGCCTTTCTGATCCACACGGATAGCCACCAGATTCCATGATACTGAAGGTACAATCCCCTCTGCCTGGAGTCATCTTTTTATTTATTTATTTTTTTTAATTTTTAAAAGGTTTTTGTAAGTAATCTCTATGCCCAACGTGGGGCTCGAACTCACGACCCCAAGATCAAGAGTCGCACGCTCCAGCAAGTGAGCCAGCCAGGCACCCCTCCTGGGGTGCCATTCAAAGAGTTTACTCAGACTTTCCTCCACACAGATGTCCCACGTACACACTGGTGAGAGCGCCAATCTTCCAGAGAAAGGAACACAGATACTTTCCCAAGCACCTAACAAAGAGCTGGATATGTGACAAAAAGGTTAAGGAAAGAAGTGAGGAGCCTTTGGGGTAAAATTCAACCTTTCCCTCCACCTCGGTACCCGTCCGTCCTCAGGGTTCCCTCTAGAAGCACGACATGGGGCGCTTTATTCCTGGTGTGACCCCATATGGCAGCTTCGGGTTCTTTTGAAATGTGTACTTCATTAATTTAAATATAAGAATGTACTATTTTATTCAAGCCAAAAGTAGGCAATAACAAGAATGAGGACAGTTAATTTCGTAACAAACCAGCACCGTATTTCCCTGAAACCTCTGGGCCGGAACGGAAAGCAAACAGCTGAGAAGGCATGTAAAATATGCTCCCCAGTTGGCCATGCAGGGCAGGACTTTCTCCGCACGCCCGTGACCGAGGGCCTGGGGAGGCAGAGCTGTTCTCAAGGACCACCATTTAAAGTGGTAACTTGCTTGTCTACAGGAGATGCGGGCGGGTGCCATTGGGGCACAGGGGAAACTCATACAAGCCTAAGGCTCTTCCCATCACCGCCGGGCCTCAACAGTAGGGAGGAATCCCCATAACTTTTTTTTTTTTAAAGATACGAGGCTAAGAGTGAACAGAGAGGAACAAAGTGGGGGCTCACTTGGGTTGTAGTGTGGTGTGCGTGCTGGTCCCATCTGGGACTACACAGCTGCAAAGGAATCACTCATGTAACCTGGGATGGAAATTACAGGGAACTCAACTCCCACAATCAAAATGAGTTTTTTAGCGAAAACATTCCTCCAGTTAATTCATAAATATGCAGAATGTCCTCCAAACATCCCATTTGCCGACTACTTATTTAATGCCTAATACGTGCCCAACACTAACAGGCAGGGAGGAAGATATGAAAGATAAGATACAGTCCCGACGTGTATAAAACCCCCAAAAAAGTGCCTTCTAGTTAGACAAGACTTAGAGACAAGTAAATTTTAATGATCTCTTACATGCTTTAAATTTAAGCAGAAACGTCTACTCTAAAGGAAGACGAGGAGGTGCCTGGCTGGCTCAGTCAGTACAGTATGTGACTCTTGATCTTGGGGTCATGAGTTTGAGACCCACGTTGGGCATAGAGATTACTTTTAAAAAAAATAAAATAAAATAAAGGAACAGCAATTCCAAGAACAAAGACCTGAGGGAATAAAAGAAACTCCCAGGAAAGAAGGAGAACGTGAAGTATTTCAGTTTGGTTTGAACAGATCAGAACACAGAGGGAAGGCCATTCAGCACGGCAAAGACAGACAGCGATCTTCTTACACGAGGGTGAGTGGGAAGACTAATTGGCTGCCACCGCTGTTTTCTCATGAGAAAGTGAAAAATAAGGTCAACTAGAAAAGGAGTTTGTGGTTGACAGACTAACGGTTCCCTCCTGCAAAAGATGTCCATGTCCTGACCCTTAGAACTTAAGACTGTGTCACCTTACCTGGCCAAAGAATGGGCTTAAGTCAAGCATCTTGAGCTGGAGACATTATCCGGGGGTATGCAGGTACAGCCAATGGAATCTCAAAGGAGAGGCGGAAGTGTCATCATCAGAGAGGGTACAGGCAGAGACAGCAGAGGTGATGATAGAAACAGAACCTGCAGTGACCATACTGCTGGCTTTGGAGATGGGAGAGGCCACAAGCCACAGACTCTGAGCAGCTTCTGTAAGTGAGAAAAGGCAGGGAAACGATTCTCTCCCAGAGCCTCCCAGGGGGAACTGGGCCCTGCCGACGCATAATAAATGCGTGTTGCTTTAAGCCACTACCTTTGTGATGACTAATCCTACCAGTAATTGGAAACTAATAGAGAGTTTAAGATAAGTGGTCGTGAGGGTCAATGTCCATGATATGGTTGACAACACCGACCCATTTCAATGCATTTGCGCCACAGAATGATGAAAATGGTGCTTTACGGAAACTGATCTGTAGCAGAGAAAGAATCAGAAGACAAGGATCAGAAATTGCTAAAGCAATACTTAGAGACAATTAGTAAGACTCTGGCTTGGGAGGGAAAAAGAGAAGAGGAAAATTAAATGGTGCACATTATAGAAATTTGGAAGAATGAATCAACGGGACTTGGTGACGCTCTGAACACAGGAGGTAAGAGAAACACAGGTAAGACCCCTGAGGTTTCAAACCTTGTGGCTTCGGTGCACCTGATAGACAGAGGGTGGGTGAGGAGGGTTGTCTAAGAGATGCCTCTAAAAATATAACCACACAATAGGAACTGTCAAACTTCAAGAGGCACTGAGATCACCGGGGATCCTGATTTAAAGGGCAGATAACTGGGGTGCCTGGGTGGCTCAGTCAGTTGAGCACCTGACTCTTGATTTTGGCTAGAGCCATGATCTCACGGTTCGTGAGCCCCACATGGGGCTCTGCACTGACAGCAGGGAGTCTGCTTGGGATTCTTTCTCTGCCTCTCTATCTGCCCCTCCCTGACTCATGCTCTGTCAAAATAAACAAACATTTTTAATAAACAAATAAATAAAAATAAAGGACGCATTACGGGGCTCCATCACGGAGATTCTAACTCAGCACGTCCCGGTAGTACACAGAATCTTCATGTCATTCAATACTGTTCTGTTACAGATGGTCCAAGGTACACACTATGAAAAATACCAATCTAGAAAAGCTAAGAGAAAATGGAAGCAGATACTCATCACCACTCTGGAAGAAATGACTACTATTCAGAATCTGAGAGAGTGAAAATTGACATAACAGATAACATACACATTTAAAGCTTTTGTAAATTAAAATAAATATCAGACCCAAAAGGTCCTGTGTGAAAAGTACTTTCAGCAAATGGCTAAAATTTTATTAGCAGGCCACACAAACTAACGGGTAAAAATAAATCAGACTCTAGTAGATAGACCAGTCCAAAAAAAGGGAATACAACTTCTTTTTTTATTTTTATGTTTCTTTTTTTTTTGAGAGAGAGACAGACAGAGCACAAGCAGGAGAGGGGCAAAGAGAGGGAGGCACAGAATCTGAAGCAGGTTCCAGGCTCTGAGCTGTCAGCACAGAGCCCGATGCGGGGCTCAAACCTAAGAATGGTGAGATCGTGATCTGAACTGAAGTAGGATGTTTAACCCCATTGAGCCACCCAGGCACCCAGGGAATACAACTTCTAAACAAACTTAAGACACACCAATGACAACAGCAACAAGGCAACATACATTGTTTGCTAAAGTAAATAAATATAATTTTGGGGGGTAATATTCAAACACAATGAGATTTTGTGGTACTTTCCAATGTGCTGGCTGCATTTTAAATCTGCTATAACCATTCTGAAAAGAAATGTGGTAGGATATATGCAAATCCTTTGACAGAGGAAGCTTCTTTTTGCAATCTAGCATAAGGAAACCACCCTGAATATGGAAAATATTATATCTAATGAAAGCCATCAATAATTGGAAGTTTACCATATGATGCACACACAATGTCATTTAGTTTGTAAAATAATCCTATGACGTTAGTACTGTAATTATTCCCATTCTCCAAATGGGGAACATGAGATACAGAAAGACCTTGTAACTTGCTCCATGAACTTGACAGCCAGGAAGAGGTAAAGGCAGACTCAGGAAAATTCTGCTTCCAGAGCCTACACACTTAACTTCGACCGTAATTACCACCATGCAGGAACATGGTTAGTCCAGCAGCATTTGCTTTACTAAAAAATTCAAGAAGAGAGGGGCACGTGGCTGGCTCAGTCAGTGGAGTAATCGACTTGATCTTAGGGTTGTGATTTCGAGCCACACGTTGGGTAGGGAGAATGCTTAAAAATAAAATCTTAAAAAAAAAAAAAACAAAAACAAAACTTCAAGAAAAGAAGGAAAACAGCCATTATGGTAGCAGAGTAGAAATATGTGTGGGTAACAATGGGTTATTTACCCTGTCCCCAAACCTCCTGCAAGGTTTAGCTTTATAGTGTGAAAAAAATGAAAAAAACAAAAAAACACCTCTTGAATGTTCCCCAAAAATAGAAAGAAATCCTGAGAAAAGTGTCAACGAATGGGATAATGTTTTTGTATAGGGGCGCCTGGGTAGCTCAGGTGGTTAAGTGTCTGACTCTTGATTTCAGCCCATGCTTCAGGTCACGATCTCCATGGTTCATAACTTCGAGCCCTGCACTGGGCTATGTGCTGACAGTAACGGAGCCTGCTTCAGATTCTGGGTCTCCCTCTCTCTCTCTGCCCCTTCCCTGCTCTCTCTCTCTCTCTCTCAAAATAAATAAACATTAAAAAATTAAAAAAAATAAAATTATAAAAAAAAACAATTATTAAAGTTTGGGAGAAGTGATAATCATTAAGAACTTTCTTTAGACAACCAGATGAACTGTGAAATGGGTAACAGTCTCACCTTCTACCTCAAAATTAGCCTGACAATAAGCCAGGAAGCATTTTTGTCTGAGGCACAGAGAAGAGCTATGCCCCTGTTATTCTAAAGATGCAAAGCACCTGTTAATAGCACATTTATCGTTTTAGAATTAACTTGGGGACACTGGCCAAACACTTTTAACAAGTGAGAAGTAAAAGTAAAATTTCGGAAAAACCAGGACACTAGCAGCACAGCAAATTGCACACAGCGCAGAAATAGTTGAGGATTGCAAGAAAACTACATAATAGACTTGACTGAATTTAAAAGGGAAATATTTTCGAAAAAAATGTAACACCCAAGGTGCGCTGGGCTGGCTCAGTCACTGGGGCGTGTGACTCACAATCTCAGGGCTGTGAGTTCAAGCTCCGTGCAGGGTGTACAGATCGCTTAAAAATAAAATCTTAAAAAGAAATAGCACTCGGAACACATCACAGAATTCAAATACGGAAACTGGGGTATCAAAATGTAATACAAAGGTCAAGTTGTACCACATGCAGCAGCGATCAGTAGAGCTTGTGGATTCTGAGTAAATTTTTGGCTGATTTCAATCCTTAACACAGTTGTAGACTCAAGAAGACAGATTCCTGTTTTTTGCACACAATACTACCATGATTTGTGCTTAACTAGCTTCTATGGTAATCTTTTAGCCAAACCTAATACGATCGCAATGGGGCAAGTAAATCCGTAACTAAAACTCTGCCTCACAAAGCCATTTTTATCTCTATGTACCAGCCAGGATGTTTTAAACACACAAAATTGAGACGTTTGAGAATTTTTACTCTCTCAACTCTGGTAGGCCTGATTATATGATTATAAGAATAGCTGACCTTCTTAACCGAAATGCAGAAATTGAGACAAGATTCCCAGAAAACCCAGGAATTTTTTTCTGACTCTGAGTATCTAAGAACTGCCTATAATCGCTGGGGAGAAAATAAAATCCTGTTCGAGAAGAGCACAGGGGGAACGACCCTGCACTGGTTAGAAGCACGGCAGGCTCTCGCTCGGGGCGGGCCTAATTGGCAGTCACCCAGCTGTGCCTGGTGTGGAGCTGCTCCTGGAATATCTGCTGGGGACAGCTGGGTTGTGTCGAGGTCATGGTGAGCTAGGAGGTTAGGAAGGCAGCCTGCATGTGACAGGCGCCCTAGTCCGTACCCTGGGCATCAGAGGCTGAGCAGGGGGCTGAGATCTGGTTTTAATCTTAGCGTCAGAATTTATTGCAGGAGGTGCCCAGCAGAAATCTCCCTGGGATCTGCTTCCGTGAAAAACAAGCAAACAAAAACAGAAGCCCTCGCGAAGGCACGGAGACCCAGACTCCAGGTTTGTTCCTCTCTCAGACTCCTAGGTTGGAGCTTTCCTAAAAGCTAACAGCAACGTCTGGTTTAAATCTGTACCCACCTGCGTTCTTTCTTTTGGAAGTGAATCTGGATTTAACAAAATTTTAATTGAGGAATGACTTTTATGTTATCCCCTGCCATCCTAAGAGAAAAGTGTACAGAGGGAAACAGTTTCACTGATTTTTCAATAATATCCTGTTAAAGTTTATACTGAATACTCCATTCTCTTGACTTTAAAAAAAAGAAAAGTGGGGAAATTCACTTAAAAAAAATAACTAAAGAACTTTTAATATAGAGTAAGCACACTGTCACATGATTTATGTACTGATAATTTCCAGAACATTTAAGAGGTCTTTAATAAAATTAAAAGAATAGACTCTCTTTCTTAACATATTCACTTAGTATCTTCCCATCTAACTTCTTAGCTAATAAAGTAACAGAAGTGAAGAAAATGAATTATGGCATACATTTACGTGTGTGTGCATATTCATGCATGTGTTTATATACTCATATATACATATATATACATGTATATACATATACATATATAGACACACACACTATATATATATACACACACATATATATTAAGGTAATGTCAGCACCCCAAAAATAATTTCTAGCCTGCAAAACATTAAATTTTGTCAGAAAATAAAAAGTATTCACTCTTCTATTCTTTACCATTTCTCCCCAAACTCAGCCATTCCTTTTGAATTCTTGTTTCTTTTATCTCAGACTTTTAATGAAATGAATCCAAGAACTCGAATGCCAATCTTACAAAGTGGCCTTTACAATTCAAAAGGATTGGGCATGTTCTCCTTTTACATTTTCCCCAAATGCTCCTGGATACATGTGACATGCATATTACTTTTCCAGATACCTGTAAGTTGATTTTAATAAATTTCTCCCTGTAAAGTCATCATTTGCTTCTTTCTTTCCTTTTTGTAAAGCACATTAAGTGTATTTCATGGATGAAATAAGGCCTCAGTCTTATTCTTTGTGAACCCATAACACCCAAAGAGCTTACACCCTCACATCTATTTATGTAAAAGACCTTAACAGAAAACCCACTTACTCAAAAAAGCACACCTTTAAGGGACTGAATAATTTATTTTAAAAGAAAACCTCAGTCATGATAAAAGAAACTGTATTGTTCCAGGAACTGTTAATGCTCTCAGAAAACACAGAGAACAGTCTTAACCTTACAGCATCTAACATACAAGGAAAAAGGGAAAAAAAGTTACCTTTTTGTGCAAGGCATGAAATTCGCTGTACCTTTTTTCAACAAAATGTTTTCTTCCATTCATTAGTACTTCTATCTTAAACACCTAAAGAAAAGAAATTTAAAAAAAGATTAATTCCACCAGTTCAAACCCCTCAGTTGTCTGATGTGGTAAGTTTGTGACCATGATATATTTCATCCCTTTAATTACAGTAGCTGAGCCCCCAAAACCCAGAAGGCTCAAGAGACCCTGGTCCAACAGCACTGATTAATGAGCATTCCAGCCAAATGCTTTAGTTAGTACCAAGTGAGGTCTCCCTGTAACGTGTCTAAAAACAACAGAAACTTAAATGCATTCGGATGCTCCTTAAACTTTTTAAATCAGAGCACATTCCTCCCTTAAAATTATTTCACCAATGAGTATGATGGTATTGAAACAAATTGTGTGACAACAGCGAGAGTCTGGCAGACACAGCAGGCTGGAGCATTCCATTACGGGTGGGTATTTCGACGCCCGGCCATGCTGTGTCACCTAGAAGACAATCAGGCAAACAGCAGTGCATTTTAGGTTAATTTCTTCCTAACCTGCATATTCATCTCTAGCCTCAGCTGGGCTTATTCCGCTGTTTGCAAAACAGGGAAAACGTAGTAAAGGCTCATTTTCCCTGCATGATGCCAGTGACAGCTTGCGTTCCTACCTCCAGAAGGTTGAAAGGCCAGAAGAAAAGGCTCTCTGGGTGCGCTAATTAGTAGGCACTAACATGACATTTTCTTGATTCTTAGGTCATTGGGGTCAAGACTGGGAACAAGGGATGAGAGATATTGTGAAATCCTCATGAAAACACAATGTTAAGGTGGGGTGGGGGAAGGATGCTTGGCAAGAATGGAAGAGAAGGTGATCTGTTATTTTCAAGAGTTTGTCTTGAACTCCTGTTCTGCTGAGCGAGATGTGGTCAACACCAAGATGAAGGAACACTGTTCAATTACTTAGTAAGCCTATTTCCTCTTTCAGTCACCCTTCTGGAAAAAGCTAAACTTGAGGTCACAAGACACGAAAGAGTGTTAAAACATGCTTACTTTAACCCTAAAGAAAACTACTTAACGGTAGCACATGAAATATGAGGTCACAATGCCGTGATTATGAAATCAGATCCCCTCTGGCTCTGTATTTCTACCTTATATGTATTACTTATTTGAAAAGACAAAATTAAATCACCAAACACAAAATATTTGTATATTTGTACTTCTTCGAATCAGAAACAAAGTCGTCTGTTCTTTGACTCCGTTTAAGAAACGTGCTTTTATCAAGCAAATGGTAAATATTTATGAATTTAATCAATATTTTATACTAACATTTGGTTTTTCAGGAAACCTCCCCAAATATACTTTTCTTTGGTCAATTAGTGAAAACAGAAACTATTTTCTTCTCAAAACATATCCATATGCTTCAAAGTCTCATATATATGTATATTATTTTTTTAGAAAAAAAATTGTTCACTAATTCAATAAAGAAAATTCTTTTCCTTCAAAGATGCTGTCGGGAATCCGATGAGGAATACACCCTGAGAAACACAAACAAAAGAAGCACAGCTCCCATGTCCGGGCTTGGTTAATAGGATGCAGAATCCCTTTCTAGTGTCAGGTCCCAGAGTTAAAGCAGGACAGTGTGGAGGCAATGAAAGTAGTTTCCATCTGCTGAACTGCATGAGACAATTGAAGTTATATTCTGAGTCCAGTTACATGAGGCTTCATCGCAAAACCTACCATGGTAGATAAAGAACTGAGGGGTTGGTGGAGGGAGGTGGGTGGGGGATGGGCACTAAGGAGGGCACTTGTGATGAGCACTGGGTGTTGTATGGAAGTGATGAATCACTGTATTTTACTCCTGAAACCAATATTGCACTGTAGGTTAACTAATCAGCATGGAAACAAAAATTTGAACACCCAAACCAAAAAAGACCACTTTAATTGGCATGTTTGCTGCTGGATACACAGCAGGAGAGTGTTGAAGACTCAGAAAGGCTCAACCTACTGGGTCAGCCCTCAGGGTCACCCCTCTTGAAGGCCAGGGATAAGACACATCACACAGTGGCTGCCTCATGGAATGTCATCCCTTCTATCGACCAGACGGCTCCATTACTAAGTTCCACAGTTACTTTTCAGTCAGTCAGTTCAGGGGGGTGCGAGGGTGTGGGTGGGTGGTGGGGCGGGTGGACCCAAACACACACACACACACACACACACACACACACACACACACACACACAGACACCGTGTGTGGTACATTTTCACGCCACTATTTGTACCGTGTTGCCATTTAAAAAACGTACAATATACCTAATATTGTTAGGGGGTTTTCTTTTAAATTCTGGGAAAATATTTTGGAAAGGAAGTTGGTTAATCAGAATTTCCAGAACGATGTGAAGAAATGGCATCAATGTCATAAATCTTATTTTTCTGTGGGCGCCTGGGTAGCTAAGTCAGTTGAGCATCCGACTTGGGCTCAGGTCATGGTGTTGTGGTTTGTGAGTTCGAGTCCCGAGTCGGGCACTGTGCTGACAGCTGGGAGCCTGGAGCCTGTGTGGGATTCTGTGTCTCCCTCTCTCTCTGCCCCTCCCCCACTTGCAGGTGTGTGTGTGTGTGTGTGTGTGTGTGTGTGCGCGCGCGCATGCGCTATCTCTGAAAAATTAACATAAAAAAATTTATTTAATCTTATTTTCTTGAAATCCATGGCAGCACCCCCCACCCCACTCCTTTTTTTTTTAAGAGTTTCTGAGGGGCGCCTGGGTGGCGCAGTCGGTTAAGCGTCCGACTTCAGCCAGGTCACGATCTCGCGGTCTGTGAGTTCGAGCCCCGCGTCAGGCTCTGGGCTGATGGCTCAGAGCCTGGAGCCTGTTTCTCATTCTGTGTCTCCCTCTCTCTCTGCCCCTCCCCCGTTCATGCTCTGTCTCTCTCTGTCCCAAAAATAAATAAAAAACGTTGAAAAAAAAAAAATTAAAAAAAAAAAAAAAAAAGAGTTTCTGATACATGTTGTCCCTGCTGCCTGGAAAATCTTTTTCCCTGCTTTGTTTTCCTGGCAAACTCCTCAAGGCTGTTACCTGCCTCTAAGGTTGGGACAGCACAGGCAGAGGCTGGGAAAGCAAAAGCACAGGATTTGTTTGATTCACTCATGTCTTTAGCAGATATTTACTGAGGGGCTTGAGGGACTACAATGTACCCAGGGGTTGCTCTAGGCTCTGAGGATTCAGCAGTGAACAAAAGGGACAGGAGCTCAGGCTTCATGGCACACACAGTCTATCTGGTGAGGAAGGCTGACTATAAACACATGAATGAATATGGTGAGGTCAGGAAATAAGCACGTGAAGAACAAGGCATCAGGGTAATGAGACACAACTGAACAGGGTGCTGTTTCAGACAGCGTGCTCTGAGAAAGGTGAGAGCTACAACATCTGGAGAGAAATACCAGGAAAAAGGTAAATGTGGCTGCCTCTGGAATTTCAGACTAGGAGTAGGTGGACAAGGACTTTTTTTTTTTAATTGCTGCTTAAAAATTTAAAAAAAATTGTTTTTAATGTTTATTTTTGAGAGAGCCGAAGCGAGTGAGGGGTGGAGAGAGAGAGAGAGAGAGAGAGACCCAGAATCCAAAGCAAGCTCCAGGCTCTCAGCTGTCAGCACAGAGCCCGACACAGGGCTCGAAGTCACAAACCATGAGATCATGACCTGAGCCAAAGTCAGACGCTTAACTGACTGAGCCACCCGGGCGCCTCTCCCGCAATTTTTTAAAGTTAAAGTCTAGGGCGGGGTGATTTCCACTTCTGTTCAAGATGGCGTAACAGGGAGTAGATTGACCCTCCCACGTGGAACAACTCAAAACTGGGCAAAATATGTGGAAAAGATGGCTCTTAAGACATTAGACACGAGGAAATGAAGAAAAGTGAGACACAAAAGAAACAAAAAGGAGCCCTATGGTTACCCCAAACAGAGCCCTGAGGTCCCCTGAGTTAGGGTGCAGTTGGTGGGTGTGAGGGGAAGCAAGTTCTGAGGACAGGATGCTGGACAAGAGTGAGGTGCACAGAGAGGACTCCAGTGACCTGCCAGTGGTCTCTCCCTCCAACATTCAGCTGAATCCCCCCCAATACAAGGGACTGGACACGTTTACCAAAGGACGGGAAGACACAGTGCTCAGAGCTGACAGACAACTGGGCATACAGCCTGTTCCCAAACGTCAGGGTAGAAAACCTCATAATTCATGAGGCACTAGTTAGAGTTCTCAAAAAGGTCTTGCCTCAGCAGTGGGACAAAATTAACTGTAGACTAAAGGCTCTTTTAGTGCAGCATAAATAAACAAACAAATAAAACAAACAAACACAAAGCCCAAAAAACAACATTAAAGGCAATGCCTAGAGAGTACGAACTGTTTCCAAGTAACTTAACCACATGCCAAGACAAAGCTCAAGAATATTTTTAGGAATATAAAAATACTAGTACCCAACAAGATAGAATTTACAGTGCCTGGCATCCAATCAAAAAGAAGCAGGAAGATACAATCATAATAAGAAAAACCAATCAAGAGAAATTGATGTAGAAATGACAAAGGTGATAAAATTAGTAGACAAACGGATTAAAATCATTATTATAAGGTAATTTCTTACACTTAAGTATCCAAAGGAAAGGTTGACCATATCCATGGAAGATAATAAAAACACACACAGCAAGTCTGGGTCCCACTGATGAAATCAACAATGTCTGTGATTATCACAAAAATACAATGGATGGGATTTACAGCAGATTAGATATAGCAAAAGAAAAGGTAAGTGATCTTAAAGATCCACCAACAGCAACTATGCCAAATGAAAAAGAGAAGGGGAAAAAAACTAAAAAACAAACAAAGCTTCAGGAAACCATGGAACATCCTGAAACAGCAGAATGTATGTATACTAGGAGTCCCCACAGGAGAGGAGAGAGAGGAGACAGGGCTGATGGAAAAGACAAATGAATTTAAAGAAATCATGACCCAAAATTTTCCAAATTGGATGGAAACTATAGCCCCAAAGACCCAACAAGATCAATGGATCCAACTACAAGAAACATGTGAAAAATAAAAAATCTAAGGCAAATCATAACCAAATTCTTTAAACCCAGTAAGAAACAGAAAATCTGAAAAGCAGCCAGAGGAAAAAAAAAAAAGAGACATTAAGTAGAAAAGAAAGGTCAGTTTGATACCAAATTTCTCAAGTATTTCTATAAATAACCAAATAAGAGTGATTCAATGCACATATACTCATGTTTTTAAACATCATAGAAATATGTGCTATGTGAAGACACCTGGCAGGGACAGGAATGGTGGTGTCCTGAGGTCTTTACCCTCAACTGTTTGGAGGCCGTGCCCCTGTCAATGGAATCAGACCAATGATCTATATAAAAAGCATACAACTCTGCAGAGTACAAGGTGCTTTTTTTATATTACCTCCTCCTACCAGGCTCTGTGCTCACACTACCCCCTCGATCTCTTTATACTGTGGTTCCAAATGTTAGCGTTTTTTTCTAAAAAAAACAAAAAAACAAAAAAAAAATGTACTGATGGGGGAAAACTTTCAAAAAGTTCAGACTGTAAACTTAAAAGTAGAAGTTTCTTACAGAAGAGACTTTATAAGTCCTTGCCAATTCAAGAGGGATCGCAAATATCCTTTCAGAAGTTGTCCGCATACATATAAGCTCTGTAGGTACCCATGTATATAGAAGTTGTTTTATTCTCTTACACACTGGAGCCCCATCACACAGTTGTACTACTTCCACTATTTTTATTTTTTACCTTATTTATTTAATACATGTTGAACATCTTAGCACATTTTGAAATACCTAATTCTCTAATGGCTACATAGTACTCCTACGTACAACTGTTACCATACTTTAATTAGGACCCTGAGGTAAATACTAAGTTACCTAAAAGTATAAGGTACTAAGTTATAGTACAAGTTACTGTACTATTCTGTCCCATATTTATTGTGTTTATATATGTCTATGTTTATATATGTGTGTCTCTATGCATGTTTATGCAGTTGACCCTTGAATAGCGCAGGGGCTAGGGGAACCAGCCCTCTCCCCCCTACGCAGTGAAAAACCTTATATAACTTCTGATTCCCCCAAAACTTAACTACGAATGGCCTACTGTTGACTGGAAGCCTTCCTGATAACACAGTTGATTAACATATATTTTGTATGTTATGTGTACATTATACACTGTATTCTTATAATAAAGTAAGCTAGAGAAAAGAATATGTTGTTAAGAAAATCATAAAGAAGAACAAATATGTTTAAAGTACTATACTATATTTATTAAAAAAAAATCCAGATATAAGTGAAACACAGTTCAGACCCATGTTGCTCAAGGGCCAGCAGTATATGTTTAGGTATATTTGTACATATATGTATACATATATAAAATAATGTATATATTATATATGTACCTATACATGTACATATATATTATACATATTATATATAACACAATACATAATATACAATGTATCCATTATATGTGTATCTATATTATAAAATATATGTGTTATATAACATTATATAATCCACATTATATGTATATGTGTATATTATATATGTACACATATATGTACATATGGAATATACGTATACATTTTATAACATATGTACATATATTTTATATGTATTAATATATTCCTTATTTCGGTAAACAGACTTACACACAGAGACGAACACAAGATAAATTACCAAAAATTTTGCCAAATTTACCCCCACTTATATTTACTAAGTTACAAATCTGCTAAAAAGATATGGAATATATGGAATACATATAATACATATATATATTATATGTACATATATAGAGAATATGGAATACGTAAATACAACTTTAAAGACACTATTTCCATTCCTAAGTATGGTATGATTACATGTTAGAGGCAATTTTCTTCCTTTGTGATAGTATCTCTGAAATTAAACTAAAGTCAAGGATAAAATATTTCAAAATTTGGGTGTACACCCGATTTTCCAGGAACTTATTTTAAGAAATAAAATAAACTTAAGCTAAAGAAAGACTTAACCTATATTCCAGGTTGAACAGTCTCTTGCCTTCAGAAATTTGTACTCTACAAAGTTATTCACTTTCAATGAAAGCAAAAATAAAGCTTTTCCTTTAACATGCTAAAAGTATCTAATAAATAACTTAAAACCTTCCAAATACAGATGGGGACTGTATACACAAATAAAGCTTACAGTCCAGCGTTCCACGTTGTCTGGGTTACAAAACTGTTATGCTGAGGGGCTCCTGGGTGGCTCAGTCAGTTAAGCGTCAAACTTGAGCTCAGGTCATGATCTTACAGTTTGTGAGTTCAAGCCCCACGTCGGGTTCTGTGCTGACAGCTCAGAACATGGAGTGTGCTTCGGATTCTGTGTCTCCTCCTCTCTCTGCCCTCCCCCACTTGTGCTCTGTCTCTCAAAAATATATAAATGTAAAAAATAATAATAAAAATTGTTATGCTGAGAACATGAGATACACACAAATGGCAAGTACCTGCTTCAAATATGACTTTTCTTATATATGTTTTAATAATTGCTCAGTTAGAAAAACATGGCCCAAATATTAACTCAGGGTTGAAGTCAACTCTGGGTTTGAAATATTTTTTTTAATGTTTCATTATTTATTTTTAGAGAGAGATTGTATGTGTGAACAGGGCAGGAACAGAGAGGGAGAGAGAGAATCCCAAACAAGCTCCACACTGTCAGTGCAGAGTCCGATGAGGGGCTTGATCTCATGCACCACGAGATTATGACCTGAACCAAAATCAATAGTCTGACCCTTAACCAACTGTGCCACCCAGATGCTCTGAAATATTCTCTTTCTTGACTTGAATGAGCAAGAAAGAAAAAATAAATTTAAGCTTTCTTTTTTTAATGTTTATTTTTGAGAGAGACAGAGACAGAGTATGAGTTGGGGAGGAGCAGAAAGAGAGGGAGCCACAGAATCCGAAGCAGGCTCCAGGCTCTGAGCTGTCAGCACAGAGCCCAACACAGGGCTTGAACTCATGCACAGCAAAGTCATGACCTAAGATGAAGTCGGACACAACCGGCACCCCAAGAAAGATAAAATTTAAAAGGTTGTTATTAACTTTAAAAAATTACATCTCTAAAAAAGCCATTAATTGTGTGCCTGTTGGGGGCCTGGCTTATAGCAGGTATGAATCCACCCGACAGTTTTTTATGAGTGGAAGATGGTACTAAACCCTCTAATTATAAATGACTATGATATTCAATGACTAAGTATACAATTCAATAATGCTTGTATAAAAATTTAATTTGTTCTTATTCTGAACCTTCAATCATATTTCCTCTAAGATGCCACAGTAATGAAGTGACAGACATTATTAATTTAATTGTACTATATGTGGCTGCAGAAAACTGCTAATAACTGTTCTCATGCCTTTGAAAATATGTAAATTTCATACATTTTTAAAGTATTTTGAGAAAAAGATGCAGTTTCAGATAAACTACTGCTTAAGGAATAAGAAGAATTCTCTAAATAATTGCCACTATCAAACAGTGCTGTAAGAGTTGGGCATAAGTAAATGTGTGTGTGTAGTTTTTAAATACAATGCTTCTTGGGGTCCCTGGGTGGCTCGGTAGGTTGAGCAACCAACTTCGGCTCAGGTCATGATCTCACGGTCTGTGCATTCAAGCCCCTCATCGGGCTCTGTGCTGACAGCTCAGAGCCTGGAGCCTGCTTCAGATTCTGTCTCCCCCTCTCTCTCTGCCCCTCCCCCACTCATGCTCTGTCTCTGTCTCAGAAATAAATAAGCAGACATTAAAAAAAATTTTTTAAACATGATGCTTCTTTGCAAAGAAAACTCATGATACCAAAAAGACCCCCCCCCAAAATAAGAAAAATCTCCAAAGAAAGGAGAAAAAATAAAAACACAAGCAAAATTACAGCAAAAGCAAATATCAAATCAAAGGAAGTCTAAGTTTCCTAAGTTGGGAAGATCAAAAGAAATGACCATATCCCAGGGAAAAATAAGACAGTTACCTACTCTGGATTATTATTTTTTAACGTTTTATTTTATTTATTTTTTTTTTTGAGAGAGAGAGAGAGAGAGACAGAGCATGAGCTGGGAAAGGTCAGAGAGAGAGGGAGACACAGAATCCAAAGCAGGCTCCAGGCTGTGAGCTGTCAGCACAGAGCCCACACAAAGCTTGAACCCAGAGACCCAAGATCTTGACCTGAGCCGAAGTCAGACGCATTATTATTCACATGAAAAGGCACAAAAAGGCCATCTTAGCTGTGAGCAAACTCAGAAAACAAACGGCCCACCCATACTTTTTGAAAAAATTAATGAAGATGTAGAATTGTCAGGGCGCCTGGGTGGCTCAGTCGGTTAAGCATCTGACTTTGGCTCAGGTCATGATCTCATGGTTTGTGGGTTCGAGCCCCGCGTCGTGCTCTGTGCTGACAGCTCGGAGCCTGGAGCCTGCTTTGGATTCTGTGTCTCCCTCTCTCTCTGCCCCTCCCCTACTCGTGCTCTGTCTCTCTCTCTCTCTCTCTCAAAAATAAAAAAATATTAAAAAAAAAAAAGCTGTAGAATTGTCAAGGGATAGATGAATCAAAACTAAGAACTCAAAAATATATGAAAGTAATATATTTTTATATATTTAATATATATAATTATTTTTATGCATGTATAGTTAATATAGTTTTAAATATATGTAACATATTTAAAATTTTTAAAATATAATTTATATTTGATATATAAAATAGATAATATATAATAAAATAACAAATACACATCAAAGTATATATCAAAAAATATGTCAAAAGTAATATAAAAGGCCAGCCATTGTTTTTGTCATCATCAGAGCCTATGATCCATGGACATAGTAAATGAATGTAGAGAAAGGCAACATTATAAAGTGGCCACTATCCAGAGGAGGCTGAGGACTTCTCCAGCAGGAAGCATCATGGCGGCTTCATGGCCACATGGAGACTGCTTTCTCACAAGTTACTTTGTTGCTTCTTTCTACAAAGAAAGCATTTGGGGTTGAAGTACTTGGTACACAGAGAAAAAAAAGAGCCTCCAGAAATCCACAGAAAACCCAGTGCAAATGTTTAGCGGCATATACCTTCAAAGTTTGATGGCGAATGATCTTTACCACAGAATTCCACATCCAGGCAAATTCTCCACCAAGAAGAAAGTAAAGTTCTCTTTTCAGACACACAGGAGCACTTTATGGATTATGTAGATTCTGATGGGATTTTCTTTGACGTTATTTCTTAAAAATGGAATTTTTTTCAGGCCACCTGGGTGGCTTAGTCAGTTAAGTGTCCGACTCTTGGTTTGAGTTCAGGTCATGATCTCATGGCTCACGAGTTCAAGCCCTATATCGGGCAATGCACTGACAGTGTGGGGCCTGCTTAGAATTCTCTCTCTCTGCCCCTCTTGCTCTCTCTCTCTCTCAAAATAAATGAATAAACCTGGGGCACCTGAGTGGCTCAGTCGGTTGAGCATCCGACTCTGGTTCAGGTCCTGATTTCGTGGTCTGTGAGTTCAAGCCCCGTGTCGGGCTTTATGCTGACAGTTCAGAGCCTGGAGCCTGCTTCGGATTCAGTGTCTCCCTCTCTCTCTACCCGTCCCCCACTTGCACTCTGTGTGTGTCTCTCTCTCTCAAAAGTAACATTAAAAATTTTTTTACTAAAAATAAATAAACTTAAAAAAATGGAGTTTTTTTCAAGAAAAGCCAAAAAACTTGTGGCCCTAACCTAGAATAAAATGGTGGAGGGGCACCTGGGTGGCTCAGTCAATTAAGTGTCCAACTTCGGCTCAGGTCATCATCTCACAGTTCATGAGTTCAAGTCCTACACTGGGCTTTCTGCGGTCAGCACAGAGCCCACTTCAGATCCTCTGTCCTCTTCTCTCTCTGCCCCTCCCCCACTTTCTCTCTCTCTCTTTCTCAAAAATAAATAAACATTGAAAACATTTTTTTAATGGTGGAAAAATCCTAAAATGGCAGCTCTGTATCCCCCAAAATATTTAAATTAGAATAAGAAGCCAGAGGGCTCCAAGAAACATGCCTTCAAGAAGAAAACAGGTATGATGAATATCAGTCATAGTTAAGAAGGTTTCAGGATGGTGTAAAGTATTTGCCTTTCTCTGCCAAGAAAAAAAACAAAAGGCTGCCTAAAAATTCCAAGAAAACCAACCAGATAAAATGGTATACAATGTAAAGTTCCAAACATAAAGCAAAATAAATATAAAGCAAAATAAATGTAATACGCATGAGATAAAGACAAGAGCGGCTATTTGAAATAATGTTTAGAACACTCTCCAGTGAGCAGTACAGATTTCATAATTTATAAGACAACATTTCATCCTCCACAGTTCGAAACACTTGATTACAAAGTGAAAATATAAACAAATATATGTACACACACATATATAATTATAATATCAGGAACATCAACTCTTGTGCTCACTTTTTTAGAATCAATCTATACAACACAATTCTTTTTACAGAACGGACTATAAATACTTTTTGTCAGTATAAAAAGTAATGGCATAACCAGCAGAAAATAAGAGGCGAATGGGGAAGGAAACCAAATAGGGTCAAAATTATTTTCATCTTATATCATTGGTAATCAAAGGCTACTGCTAAAAATTGGTAGATGAAGAAAATGGTTCAAGTTACGTTTATTATGTTTAATAAATATAAGTCATGATACTAATTTTTTAATAATGAGATTAAAATCACACACATAGTAGAAACTGAGTATGGAGGGGAGGTACGACAGGGGTGGGTGAACTCAGTTCCTATTTCAAAGTGGAGGGACACTAGAGATTTTCTAAGATTCAGACATCAAGAAATAGAATATATTATTCTAGAGAATATAT